>NW_026542594.1:137994311-138009311 GCF_028750875.1 Macrosteles quadrilineatus | reverse complement strand
GACGAGACGACACGACGGGTCGTTCATGTTACCGTTGTTATTAAGTCAACACTAGTTCGTTAATAGACTACAGTATTGTTTGCTGTACACAACATACCGAGTATTCCAAATAAATAAAAATAAATGTATGCCTAATGTGAATACAAGTGTGTCACAGTAAACGGTGAAAACTATTGGAAATAACAAAAAATTAGCAATAAGAAAATAAAAATATAGTGAAAAGAAGACCTTTGGAAATAACAAAAAATAAACAAGAGGAAATTTTAAATATAGTGAAAAGTACAAAATGAAAAAAATGCCAACAGCACGTGGTGTTCCCAAGCGGTCACCCATCCAAGTACTAACCACGCCCGACGTTGCTTGACTTCGGTGATCGGACGAGAACCGGTATATTCAACGTGGTATGGCCGTTGGCGAGTGCTGGAAGTACCTGTCACCATCCTGAGTGAACCATCATTATTCTAACTGACAGAGCAATCAGCAATACATTATCAGTTTTATAAATCAAAATGGATAAAAACTCGAAAATTAGTGGATTCGCCAGATCCGTGGTAGGATCCTAGTCAGTTTTGCGCTACGAAATTCATCGACTGTTAAAAAAGTAAATAACAATCAACATTGAATAATATAACGTATTGCACGATTTAATATTATGAAAAATTTAGTCCGTTTCTTTTTTGTTTACAGGTTATTGCGCTACGTTATTCTTATTCAACGATTGTTAACAAAAATATCATTTATTTACGTACACTACCGCTGTTGTTTGTATAAAATAACGAATGACTTTCTCTACCTACTCACTATACACCCCATTGGAGTTGAATGTGTATTATTAGGGACAGCGCGAACGCAGTCCCCGCTACCAAAAATTACGCGCCCGAGATACCCACATTTGGGGCATTCGCAGGAGTCAGCCCGACCGTAGTGCAATGGAAGGGCCTCATCCTGGGGGAACCGCCTTCTTGATCACGGTAACCCCTACGCCAGGTAAGTATGAGTGCGAGAGCGACGAAATGGGCACCCGGCTCTGGCGTGTAGCGGGTATCAGTGCGAGAACCGATCCACACTACAGCTGTAACGGTGTCGGTAATTGTAAATTTATGTCGCCAAAATCGTGTCGTCGTCTTGAAAACGGTTAACGGTAAACGAATCTCGAGGTTTCAAAAAGAAAAACCTCTGGGCAACGTGTAAACACCGAGCGAAACCGTCCACGTCGTCCAGACCAACAGTGGCTGGCTCGGACACGTCGTCGGTCACTGGCTGCGCCGGCGCGGAGACGAGGTGAAACCACGCTATAGAAACCGATCGGCAAACGGTCGCGTGCTGTTTGCGACTTATTTCGCTTAGACTGTGACTGAGCTCCTTGCAGAACAGCGTCTTTACTGAGGTCCGAGTCCGGCGCGAGATTGTCTGTCGATAGTGTTTATATATTGATTCTCACAGGGTTGTGTACGATCGAATTCGGCTGGACCGTCGGTCGTGACCGACGTCGTGTCAAGATCATACTTCACAGGATCATTTCTGTAGTAAGATCTTCATTTATACACTCCATTACGGAAGTGGATACCAGCCACGATGAAGAGTTACGGTCCATCTCTCTGAGCGTGAGGCAGACGAGGTCCCGGGCCCTAGCGGCACGGGAGCACGTCATCGATGATCGTTCAGCCTTTACCTTAGGGTACTGGTCGAGAGGTGGACGTTCAGAGTGGTAAAAAAAAAATAAATGAAATAAACAACTTATAATATCAATCTTCAATTGAATTGAATACAAGCGTGTCATAGGTTTTTACACGACAGTATATTCGTGCTCAGTGAGGTGATAATCAATCAATATTCAATAATGTACTCGAGTGGCCCAATCCCATAAGGATCGGGCGCTAATTAAAAATTTGTTTATAGACTCATCGTGTGTTCCCCTCCACGGAAATCTTTAGTAAAAGGCGAAAGATTTATTCGTTTTGAAGGGAAACCAGAGTGGAGCGCGTGACGAAACCCGAGCGACCCACTAGTACTGGACTCAGTTAGAGCCGGCGAGAGCCAACAGACACGAATGTCCACACGTAAAACACGATGTTACGAAATATACAACAATCTAGACAAACGGGACCCGTCACAGTGGACGTATCTTATTGGAACACCAGTCGGCAAGAGTGCCGATTGCGCGTGTCACCACTGTTACTAAACTGCGCCGCCGGCCGGGAACGAGGTGAGCCTGAGCCGGGCTGCAGCCTCGTCGTGGCGACGCGACGTGGACCTCGCGCTGCGCTACTAGCGCTCCACACGGCGTGAACTAGCACTGCACGTGTGTGACGAGGAGGAGGGGGACGACGACGTTCGACGAGACACCGTGTATCATGATTTTCAGTAAAATTGTAGTAAAAAAGTAAATGGAATGAAATAAAAATGAAAACGAAAATGAAAATGAAAATGAAAATGAAAATAAAAATGATAATAACAAAGAAATGAATTTCTAGAATAAAAAAAAAATGAAACAACACACTAAGAGAGAGTGAATTTCTCTGGGCGGCGGCAATTTCCTTTGATCGAGATAGAATTATATAGCCCGATCGGTAAACTGACGGTATTAAACACAATATGTCGTTTTACGTGGTAGAAAAGTGGGCGTGGCCTGTTTTGTTTGATTCGACCAATAGGAGAAGAGTTGGGTAGTTCTCGCAAAGTGCATAGTTCAGACCGAGAGGCGGACGCGACAAACGCGATTCTCCCGTTAACATATTCGACCTGTGCACGACGGACACGATAGCAGTCGTTAAAAAGAATGGCGATTCGACGTGTTACAGATTTTTACACTATCTCGTTATTATCGGTGACGCGACTGCCGGATAGCGGGAGCCAGCGACGAGACCGACGACGAACGAACCCTCTGACGTGGACCTAGTCTCGCGACGCTAGCGCTACAACCGGCGTGGACAGCGTGGACAGAACTGGCATTAGCACCCGGACTGTTCGGGGCCCGAGTCGGTTCTCGTACGCGTTCGCAGACGAGAGTGTTGAAATAAGTCGATCAACAACACACTCACGTACACATAGTACGGAAACAGTTGTTGTTATTCTCTCGTCCTGTCGCAGTTGGAAGCCCTTTTTTCAGTATTTTCTACTCCGGTTTGCCGCCGACGGTATCCGAAGGCCCCGCGATTCCGTGAAAAACTCACACCAACGGGGGTGGTTGCAAAGTGGCCGAGAATTTTGAAAATCCTCGGTCAAGTATCGCTTCTCGGCCTGTTGGCTAAGATCTGGGTGGTGACAGTCGATTCTGTACCGTGGATGACGCAGTGGTGGAGGACCATTTCAGAAGGGTTTTCTCGGCGGGTGACTTTCGAGTCGGGCCAACTCCCCAGGTTGTTCGTGACACCATGACTCCTCACGAGCCATGTGACGAAGACCAAGACCTGGTGGGTGAGATAACCCCTGAGGAAGTGTCGGCTAGGCTGGGGCGGGCTTCCAATACTGCACCGGGCCCTGATAGGGTCCCCTATTGGGCACTCAAGAGGGCTGACCCGGGTGGTGTGGTGTTGGCGGCCATCTTCAGCCGATGCCTTGAAGAGGGCCGGACTCCGGCAGAGTGGAAGAACTCCAACACTGTGCTCATCCACAAAAAAGACAACCCCATGGACCTTGACAACTGGAGACCGTTGACCCTAGCTTCCTGCATTTCGAAGCTGTACACAGGGCTCCTGGCCTCCAGAATTGGCAAGTGGGCCAGGAATGGCAGGATCTCCTGGCCCCAGAAAGGTTTTATGGAGCACGAGGGGTGCTATGAGCACAACTTCGTGGTCCGATCAGCCATCGATGACGCCAGAAGGGGAGGGAAAAAATGTCGTGCTTGCATGGCTTGACCTTTCCAATGCCTTTGGGTCTGTGCCGCACAGCTACCTCTTGCATGCGCTTCAGATGCATGGGATGCCCCAGAAATTGATTGACGTGGTGAGTGAGCTTTACCACGGGGCAACCACGAGAGTCCGCACGTCACAAGGCTTTACCGGTCCTATACCAATGGCGGCAGGGGTGAAGCAGGGCGATCCGCTCAGCCCTATTCTCTTCAACCTTGCCATTGAGCCAGTGGTCAGGGCAGTACATAGTGCTGCTGAGTCGGACGGGTATCGTCTTGGTGGACGCCACTTCTCTGTCGTGGCCTACGCGGACGATCTGGCTCTGATTGCGTCGGGCGAGGAGCAGATGCGCAGGCTCCTGAGGACGGCGGAGGATGTCGCTGCCTGGGCTGGCCTAAGGTTTAACCCCAGGAAGTGTGCAAGCCTCGAGGTGGATTGCCGCAACCGCAGGCGAGTCCTGGCGACCGAGTACGAGATCGGTGGTGCTCCTATGGTGTGTCTGAAAGAGGGCGAGGAGTACCGTCATCTCGGGGTGCCAACTGGATTCAAAGTTGACCAGACTCCAGAACGTGACATTGCCAGAATGGCCGAAGATGTCAAGAAGATTGATGAGAGTCTTCTGGCACCTTGGCAGAAGTTGGAAGCCGTGAGGATGTTCATACTCCCACGGCTAGACTTCATCATGAGAGGAGCCAGGGTGGCCAAGACCCCACTGAAGAAGCTTGACAATGACGTGAAGAGAATGGTGAAGAAGTGGCTCTGCCTTCCACAGCGAGCCAGTGCTGAGGTGGTCTATCTGGGTGTGGCAGAGGGAGGGGCCGGAATGTTCCCTCTGGCAGGCCTAGTTGACATATCCTCCGTGGCCCATGCCTTCCGCATGGTCACGTGTACTGACCCTGTGGTGAAAGACCTGGCTAGAGCTACTCTTTCACATGTCGCCAGGAAACGCCTTGGGCGTCCCGTTTCCCTTGACGAGGTTGCCGACTACTTGTCCGGTAGGTTGGACGGTGACTTTGCCAGGGATGGAGGTGACATTGGTTCTCTGTGGACTGATGCGAGGAATGCCGCCGGTAGGCTCCAAAAGAAAATCGGAGTCTACTGGAAGTTTGACCACGACAGGGAGGAGTTCCAAATTCGAATTCCCTCGCCTGACGGCACTTCCGGTCCAGTCATTGTCCCAGAAGAAGCAAGGGGCCATCTATTTTCAAGACTGAAGACTGCCATGAGGCTCAAGTTGAAGAAGACACTCACTAGGAAGCCTGATCAGGGGAAGGTTTTCGACGTGGCTTGCCGATGCCGTGATTCAAATCATTTCATCCAGGCCGGCAAGTTCACTCGATTTGCCGATTGGCGCTTTATTTTTAAGGCTCGCCTCGGCACCGTCCCTCTGAACGGTTGCAGGCGTTGGGGCGAAGGCGATAGGAGGTGCAGGCGCTGTGGTGAGCAGGCAGAAACTCTGCCTCACGTGCTGAACCACTGCCAGCCGACCAGTGAGGGCTGGAGAAAGCGCCATGATGCAGTACTCCATCGCTTAGCCGAATCAATCCCGGAAAGGACCGGAACCACCAGGGTTGACCTGACCGTTCCCGGTGTCGAGAGTACCTTGAGGCCCGACCTGGTCGTCACGAACGAGCGGGAAAAGCGCATCCACTTGGTGGATGTGGCTATCCCGTTCGAATACAGGTACGGGGCGCTAGCTGACGCGAGACGACTCAAAATTGAGAAATACCGTCAGCTAGCTGATGAACTTCGCCTCAAGGGATACTCTGTCACCCTGGATGGGTTCATCGTGGGTTCCTTGGGATCCTGGGACATGGCGAACGAGCGAGTGTTAAAACTGTTGAACATCTCCTCGCGCTGTGCCCAGGCCATTAGACGCCAGATGGTCTCTGATGTGATCATGTGGTCACGAAACATCTACGTGACTCATATCACAGGCCATCGGCAATGGTAGGGAACCCCCATCAGTGGTATCGAACGCATGGCCCATTGTTTTTGTTAAGAATTGTTAATTTTGTGATACATGTGATGTGTTTTGTGGAAAAAAAAAGTGTAGTGAAGTGTTAAAAGTTCATAATTTATTTCTGTGCATTGTTAAATTTAAAAGTTCTATTATTGTTATTTAATTTCTAAGTGGCTTGCTGTACCTTTTTTAGTTATTTATTTGTAGTAGTTTTAATTAGGGAAATTTAATTTCCAGAATTGTTAACATTTTTTTTGAAGCTCAATGATAGATTTAAGGTGGAGTGGCGTCCAATGTACAGCAAGCCTGGACCATGCGTTCAAATTTCAATATTAGGGTGCCAGTATTCAGGTTAATGTTAAGTTTGATTGACTAGTTAAGAAGTGACTCAGCATGTGAATCATAGGATTTGAAGGTGGACTGCAATTTTGATCTACATTTTTGATATGCATGTTAAATTTTATAAAAGTGAAGCTCAAAAGAGCATGTGGACGATATTTATTGCATGGAAGATTCCACCTTTTTTGGCATGAAATGTAAAGGGTTTGCTTGATGTAATATTTAAAAATGTTCAATAAAAAGTTGTCAATCTGTTCTTATCAGCTTAACATCTGATACGTCCCTCATCGAGGGACCAGTTTGTTAAACTGATTTTTGGAAATCGACGGAGTGCTAGGAGCTTGCTCCACCTCTGTCACGGGTTGACCCGGCATTGCAGTACCGCCGGGACCGGCCCACCATAATACCATATCGTACGTTCAACTAATAATAAGTAGTACAGAGATATTGACACGCATCAATTAATTGATTCTAAGTACTGCATTGTAAAAATGTAGACCGAATAAATTATTATCGACGTTCGAGCGACCGCTGACGAGACGACACGACGGGTCGTTCATGTTACCGTTGTTATTAAGTCAACACTAGTTCGTTAATAGACTACAGTATTGTTTGCTGTACACAACATACCGAGTATTCCAAATAAATAAAAATAAATGTATGCCTAATGTGAATACAAGTGTGTCACAGTAAACGGTGAAAACTATTGGAAATAACAAAAAATTAGCAATAAGAAAATAAAAATATAGTGAAAAGAAGACCTTTGGAAATAACAAAAAATAAACAAGAGGAAATTTTAAATATAGTGAAAAGTACAAAATGAAAAAAATGCCAACAGCACGTGGTGTTCCCAAGCGGTCACCCATCCAAGTACTAACCACGCCCGACGTTGCTTGACTTCGGTGATCGGACGAGAACCGGTATATTCAACGTGGTATGGCCGTTGGCGAGTGCTGGAAGTACCTGTCACCATCCTGAGTGAACCATCATTATTCTAACTGACAGAGCAATCAGCAATACATTATCAGTTTTATAAATCAAAATGGATAAAAACTCGAAAATTAGTGGATTCGCCAGATCCGTGGTAGGATCCTAGTCAGTTTTGCGCTACGAAATTCATCGACTGTTAAAAAAGTAAATAACAATCAACATTGAATAATATAACGTATTGCACGATTTAATATTATGAAAAATTTAGTCCGTTTCTTTTTTGTTTACAGGTTATTGCGCTACGTTATTCTTATTCAACGATTGTTAACAAAAATATCATTTATTTACGTACACTACCGCTGTTGTTTGTATAAAATAACGAATGACTTTCTCTACCTACTCACTATACACCCCATTGGAGTTGAATGTGTATTATTAGGGACAGCGCGAACGCAGTCCCCGCTACCAAAAATTACGCGCCCGAGATACCCACATTTGGGGCATTCGCAGGAGTCAGCCCGACCGTAGTGCAATGGAAGGGCCTCATCCTGGGGGAACCGCCTTCTTGATCACGGTAACCCCTACGCCAGGTAAGTATGAGTGCGAGAGCGACGAAATGGGCACCCGGCTCTGGCGTGTAGCGGGTATCAGTGCGAGAACCGATCCACACTACAGCTGTAACGGTGTCGGTAATTGTAAATTTATGTCGCCAAAATCGTGTCGTCGTCTTGAAAACGGTTAACGGTAAACGAATCTCGAGGTTTCAAAAAGAAAAACCTCTGGGCAACGTGTAAACACCGAGCGAAACCGTCCACGTCGTCCAGACCAACAGTGGCTGGCTCGGACACGTCGTCGGTCACTGGCTGCGCCGGCGCGGAGACGAGGTGAAACCACGCTATAGAAACCGATCGGCAAACGGTCGCGTGCTGTTTGCGACTTATTTCGCTTAGACTGTGACTGAGCTCCTTGCAGAACAGCGTCTTTACTGAGGTCCGAGTCCGGCGCGAGATTGTCTGTCGATAGTGTTTATATATTGATTCTCACAGGGTTGTGTACGATCGAATTCGGCTGGACCGTCGGTCGTGACCGACGTCGTGTCAAGATCATACTTCACAGGATCATTTCTGTAGTAAGATCTTCATTTATACACTCCATTACGGAAGTGGATACCAGCCACGATGAAGAGTTACGGTCCATCTCTCTGAGCGTGAGGCAGACGAGGTCCCGGGCCCTAGCGGCACGGGAGCACGTCATCGATGATCGTTCAGCCTTTACCTTAGGGTACTGGTCGAGAGGTGGACGTTCAGAGTGGTAAAAAAAAAATAAATGAAATAAACAACTTATAATATCAATCTTCAATTGAATTGAATACAAGCGTGTCATAGGTTTTTACACGACAGTATATTCGTGCTCAGTGAGGTGATAATCAATCAATATTCAATAATGTACTCGAGTGGCCCAATCCCATAAGGATCGGGCGCTAATTAAAAATTTGTTTATAGACTCATCGTGTGTTCCCCTCCACGGAAATCTTTAGTAAAAGGCGAAAGATTTATTCGTTTTGAAGGGAAACCAGAGTGGAGCGCGTGACGAAACCCGAGCGACCCACTAGTACTGGACTCAGTTAGAGCCGGCGAGAGCCAACAGACACGAATGTCCACACGTAAAACACGATGTTACGAAATATACAACAATCTAGACAAACGGGACCCGTCACAGTGGACGTATCTTATTGGAACACCAGTCGGCAAGAGTGCCGATTGCGCGTGTCACCACTGTTACTAAACTGCGCCGCCGGCCGGGAACGAGGTGAGCCTGAGCCGGGCTGCAGCCTCGTCGTGGCGACGCGACGTGGACCTCGCGCTGCGCTACTAGCGCTCCACACGGCGTGAACTAGCACTGCACGTGTGTGACGAGGAGGAGGGGGACGACGACGTTCGACGAGACACCGTGTATCATGATTTTCAGTAAAATTGTAGTAAAAAAGTAAATGGAATGAAATAAAAATGAAAACGAAAATGAAAATGAAAATGAAAATAAAAATGATAATAACAAAGAAATGAATTTCTAGAATAAAAAAAAAATGAAACAACACACTAAGAGAGAGTGAATTTCTGGGCGGCGGCAATTTCCTTTGATCGAGATAGAATTATATAGCCCGATCGGTAAACTGACGGTATTAAACACAATATGTCGTTTTACGTGGTAGAAAAGTGGGCGTGGCCTGTTTTGTTTGATTCGACCAATAGGAGAAGAGTTGGGTAGTTCTCGCAAAGTGCATAGTTCAGACCGAGAGGCGGACGCGACAAACGCGATTCTCCCGTTAACATATTCGACCTGTGCACGACGGACACGATAGCAGTCGTTAAAAAGAATGGCGATTCGACGTGTTACAGATTTTTACACTATCTCGTTATTATCGGTGACGCGACTGCCGGATAGCGGGAGCCAGCGACGAGACCGACGACGAACGAACCCTCTGACGTGGACCTAGTCTCGCGACGCTAGCGCTACAACCGGCGTGGACAGCGTGGACAGAACTGGCATTAGCACCCGGACTGTTCGGGGCCCGAGTCGGTTCTCGTACGCGTTCGCAGACGAGAGTGTTGAAATAAGTCGATCAACAACACACTCACGTACACATAGTACGGAAACAGTTGTTGTTATTCTCTCGTCCTGTCGCAGTTGGAAGCCCTTTTTTCAGTATTTTCTACTCCGGTTTGCCGCCGACGGTGTCCGAAGGCCCCGCGATTCCGTGAAAAACTCACACCAACGGGGGTGGTTGCAAAGTGGCCGAGAATTTTGAAAATCCTCGGTCAAGTATCGCTTCTCGGCCTGTTGGCTAAGATCTGGGTGGTGACAGTCGATTCTGTACCGTGGATGACGCAGTGGTGGAGGACCATTTCAGAAGGGTTTTCTCGGCGGGTGACTTTCGAGTCGGGCCAACTCCCCAGGTTGTTCGTGACACCATGACTCCTCACGAGCCATGTGACGAAGAACAAGACCTGGTGGGTGAGATAACCCCTGAGGAAGTGTCGGCTAGGCTGGGGCGGGCTTCCAATACTGCACCGGGCCCTGATAGGGTCCCCTATTGGGCACTCAAGAGGGCTGACCCGGGTGGTGTGGTGTTGGCGGCCATCTTCAGCCGATGCCTTGAAGAGGGCCGGACTCCGGCAGAGTGGAAGAACTCCAACACTGTGCTCATCCACAAAAAAGACAACCCCATGGACCTTGACAACTGGAGACCGTTGACCCTAGCTTCCTGCATTTCGAAGCTGTACACAGGGCTCCTGGCCTCCAGAATTGGCAAGTGGGCCAGGAATGGCAGGATCTCCTGGCCCCAGAAAGGTTTTATGGAGCACGAGGGGTGCTATGAGCACAACTTCGTGGTCCGATCAGCCATCGATGACGCCAGAAGGGGAGGGAAAAGAGTCGTGCTTGCATGGCTTGACCTCTCCAATGCCTTTGGGTCTGTGCCGCACAGCTACCTCTTGCATGCGCTTCAGATGCATGGGATGCCCCAGAAATTGATTGACGTGGTGAGTGAGCTTTACCACGGGGCAACCACGAGAGTCCGCACGTCACAAGGCTTTACCGGTCCTATACCAATGGCGGCAGGGGTGAAGCAGGGCGATCCGCTCAGCCCTATTCTCTTCAACCTTGCCATTGAGCCAGTGGTCAGGGCAGTACATAGTGCTGCTGAGTCGGACGGGTATCGTCTTGGTGGACGCCACTTCTCTGTCGTGGCCTACGCGGACGATCTGGCTCTGATTGCGTCGGGCGAGGAGCAGATGCGCAGGCTCCTGAGGACGGCGGAGGATGTCGCTGCCTGGGCTGGCCTAAGGTTTAACCCCAGGAAGTGTGCAAGCCTCGAGGTGGATTGCCGCAACCGCAGGCGAGTCCTGGCGACCGAGTACGAGATCGGTGGTGCTCCTATGGTGTGTCTGAAAGAGGGCGAGGAGTACCGTCATCTCGGGGTGCCAACTGGATTCAAAGTTGACCAGACTCCAGAACGTGACATTGCCAGAATGGCCGAAGATGTCAAGAAGATTGATGAGAGTCTTCTGGCACCTTGGCAGAAGTTGGAAGCCGTGAGGATGTTCATACTCCCACGGCTAGACTTCATCATGAGAGGAGCCAGGGTGGCCAAGACCCCACTGAAGAAGCTTGACAATGACGTGAAGAGAATGGTGAAGAAGTGGCTCTGCCTTCCACAGCGAGCCAGTGCTGAGGTGGTCTATCTGGGTGTGGCAGAGGGAGGGGCCGGAATGTTCCCTCTGGCAGGCCTAGTTGACATATCCTCCGTGGCCCATGCCTTCCGCATGGTCACGTGTACTGACCCTGTGGTGAAAGACCTGGCTAGAGCTACTCTTTCACATGTCGCCAGGAAACGCCTTGGGCGTCCCGTTTCCCTTGACGAGGTTGCCGACTACTTGTCCGGTAGGTTGGACGGTGACTTTGCCAGGGATGGAGGTGACATTGGTTCTCTGTGGACTGATGCGAGGAATGCCGCCGGTAGGCTCCAAAAGAAAATCGGAGTCTACTGGAAGTTTGACCACGACAGGGAGGAGTTCCAAATTCGAATTCCCTCGCCTGACGGCACTTCCGGTCCAGTCATTGTCCCAGAAGAAGCAAGGGGCCATCTATTTTCAAGACTGAAGACTGCCATGAGGCTCAAGTTGAAGAAGACACTCACTAGGAAGCCTGATCAGGGGAAGGTTTTCGACGTGGCTTGCCGATGCCGTGATTCAAATCATTTCATCCAGGCCGGCAAGTTCACTCGATTTGCCGATTGGCGCTTTATTTTTAAGGCTCGCCTCGGCACCGTCCCTCTGAACGGTTGCAGGCGTTGGGGCGAAGGCGATAGGAGGTGCAGGCGCTGTGGTGAGCAGGCAGAAACTCTGCCTCACGTGCTGAACCACTGCCAGCCGACCAGTGAGGGCTGGAGAAAGCGCCATGATGCAGTACTCCATCGCTTAGCCGAATCAATCCCGGAAAGGACCGGAACCACCAGGGTTGACCTGACCGTTCCCGGTGTCGAGAGTACCTTGAGGCCCGACCTGGTCGTCACGAACGAGCGGGAAAAGCGCATCCACTTGGTGGATGTGGCTATCCCGTTCGAATACAGGTACGGGGCGCTAGCTGACGCGAGACGACTCAAAATTGAGAAATACCGTCAGCTAGCTGATGAACTTCGCCTCAAGGGATACTCTGTCACCCTGGATGGGTTCATCGTGGGTTCCTTGGGATCCTGGGACATGGCGAACGAGCGAGTGTTAAAACTGTTGAACATCTCCTCGCGCTGTGCCCAGGCCATTAGACGCCAGATGGTCTCTGATGTGATCATGTGGTCACGAAACATCTACGTGACTCATATCACAGGCCATCGGCAATGGTAGGGAACCCCCATCAGTGGTATCGAACGCATGGCCCATTGTTTTTGTTAAGAATTGTTAATTTTGTGATACATGTGATGTGTTTTGTGGAAAAAAAAAGTGTAGTGAAGTGTTAAAAGTTCATAATTTATTTCTGTGCATTGTTAAATTTAAAAGTTCTATTATTGTTATTTAATTTCTAAGTGGCTTGCTGTACCTTTTTTAGTTATTTATTTGTAGTAGTTTTAATTAGGGAAATTTAATTTCCAGAATTGTTAACATTTTTTTTGAAGCTCAATGATAGATTTAAGGTGGAGTGGCGTCCAATGTACAGCAAGCCTGGACCATGCGTTCAAATTTCAATATTAGGGTGCCAGTATTCAGGTTAATGTTAAGTTTGATTGACTAGTTAAGAAGTGACTCAGCATGTGAATCATAGGATTTGAAGGTGGACTGCAATTTTGATCTACATTTTTGATATGCATGTTAAATTTTATAAAAGTGAAGCTCAAAAGAGCATGTGGACGATATTTATTGCATGGAAGATTCCACCTTTTTTGGCATGAAATGTAAAGGGTTTGCTTGATGTAATATTTAAAAATGTTCAATAAAAAGTTGTCAATCTGTTCTTATCAGCTTAACATCTGATACGTCCCTCATCGAGGGACCAGTTTGTTAAACTGATTTTTGGAAATCGACGGAGTGCTAGGAGCTTGCTCCACCTCTGTCACGGGTTGACCCGGCATTGCAGTACCGCCGGGACCGGCCCACCATAATACCATATCGTACGTTCAACTAATAATAAGTAGTACAGAGATATTGACACGCATCAATTAATTGATTCTAAGTACTGCATTGTAAAAATGTAGACCGAATAAATTATTATCGACGTTCGAGCGACCGCTGACGAGACGACACGACGGGTCGTTCATGTTACCGTTGTTATTAAGTCAACACTAGTTCGTTAATAGACTACAGTATTGTTTGCTGTACACAACATACCGAGTATTCCAAATAAATAAAAATAAATGTATGCCTAATGTGAATACAAGTGTGTCACAGTAAACGGTGAAAACTATTGGAAATAACAAAAAATTAGCAATAAGAAAATAAAAATATAGTGAAAAGAAGACCTTTGGAAATAACAAAAAATAAACAAGAGGAAATTTTAAATATAGTGAAAAGTACAAAATGAAAAAAATGCCAACAGCACGTGGTGTTCCCAAGCGGTCACCCATCCAAGTACTAACCACGCCCGACGTTGCTTGACTTCGGTGATCGGACGAGAACCGGTATATTCAACGTGGTATGGCCGTTGGCGAGTGCTGGAAGTACCTGTCACCATCCTGAGTGAACCATCATTATTCTAACTGACAGAGCAATCAGCAATACATTATCAGTTTTATAAATCAAAATGGATAAAAACTCGAAAATTAGTGGATTCGCCAGATCCGTGGTAGGATCCTAGTCAGTTTTGCGCTACGAAATTCATCGACTGTTAAAAAAGTAAATAACAATCAACATTGAATAATATAACGTATTGCACGATTTAATATTATGAAAATTTTAGTCCGTTTCTTTTTTGTTTACAGGTTATTGCGCTACGTTATTCTTATTCAACGATTGTTAACAAAAATATCATTTATTTACGTACACTACCGCTGTTGTTTGTATAAAATAACGAATGACTTTCTCTACCTACTCACTATACACCCCATTGGAGTTGAATGTGTATTATTAGGGACAGCGCGAACGCAGTCCCCGCTACCAAAATTACGCGCCCGAGATACCCACATTTGGGGCATTCGCAGGAGTCAGCCCGACCGTAGTGCAATGGAAGGGCCTCATCCTGGGGGAACCGCCTTCTTGATCACGGTAACCCCTACGCCAGGTAAGTATGAGTGCGAGAGCGACGAAATGGGCACCCGGCTCTGGCGTGTAGCGGGTATCAGTGCGAGAACCGATCCACACTACAGCTGTAACGGTGTCGGTAATTGTAAATTTATGTCGCCAAAATCGTGTCGTCGTCTTGAAAACGGTTAACGGTAAACGAATCTCGAGGTTTCAAAAAGAAAAACCTCTGGGCAACGTGTAAACACCGAGCGAAACCGTCCACGTCGTCCAGACCAACAGTGGCTGGCTCGGACACGTCGTCGGTCACTGGCTGCGCCGGCGCGGAGACGAGGTGAAACCACGCTATAGAAACCGATCGGCAAACGGTCGCGTGCTGTTTGCGACTTATTTCGCTTAGACTGTGACTGAGCTCCTTGCAGAACAGCGTCTTTACTGAGGTCCGAGTCCGGCGCGAGATTGTCTGTCGATAGTGTTTATATATTGATTCTCACAGGGTTGTGTACGATCGAATTCGGCTGGACCGTCGGTCGTGACCGACGTCGTGTCAAGATCATACTTCACAGGATCATTTCTGTAGTAAGATCTTCATTTATACACTCCATTACGGAAGTGGATACCAGCCACGATGAAGAGTTACGGTCCATCTCTCTGAGCGTGAGGCAGACGAGGTCCCGGGCCCTAGCGGCAC
>NW_026542594.1:137911939-137994211 GCF_028750875.1 Macrosteles quadrilineatus | reverse complement strand
GTAATTCAAAATTTAGTGAGGACTACAAATTAATAGCTAACGTTAAGGTTTTTTTAGCGAATTTCCCTATAGGGAAGTAGCTATTACCGTAGGTCTCGTGGTAAGACCTAGGCCCGGGACCGATTTACTTTTTCTTTTTCATTTTGATGTCCCCAGAGGCCAAAAACACCATTCGTTCAAATTTTTATATATATAAATAAATAATTTTAAATAAATAATTTTACTTGGGTACTAAGTTTATTAATGTTTAATCTTTATTCATATATATATATATATATGTGTGTGTCTGTATTCACCGAATAGTGGCATCCTTCACAGGCACACGGCCGTACTGTGGCACCTTCAAAAATTGTGGCACCTTTTTCAGGGTGCCACAGCTAATTCGATCATTTTTGAGGGTTTCCAGCATTATTACGTCGTTTAAACATCACATGCCACAATTGAGTATTTTTGAACTCGTTGATGGGAGTTTAAGTAGCGCAGGTACACGCCGAATTGTGGAACACGAAACCATACAGGTAGCTAGCGCGCCTCGCGCCGTCCGCCGGAACTATAACTTTCCTAATGCTACGTTGCCAATTCTCGCGCCAGCTTACACTCTAAATAGTGGCACCATGCCACAATTCAGTATATATCAACAGTGTGTGTACAGGATGCCACTTAATGAGTTGTAGCGCTTGAGCAGTGTGTAGAACAGTGCAACAAGCGACTAATAAACTAATAATGCTGTACTGCCACGTACTATAAAACAATTTAAGTACCATAAATAATATACTTTTGCTCCGAGTGGTGAACAATGTTTTACATTAAAAATAATTTGTGTTGTAACTAATTATTTAAATTGTTTTTATGCCACCATTAAAAAATGTATTTTTGTTTACAAACATAAATTGGTAACGTAGTTACTTTGTATCAATTGAATTTTTACATTGAAACAATAACAATGTTTTAGGAAAGAACACTATATAAGTTGTCCCATGCTGCAATTTTTTATCTTACAAACTATTTCGTGCTGACATCTGTTTTATTAACATTCTAGTCATGTTGACAAAAATTTTACAATTACATTTCTGAATCACTCAGTAGAGATAATTATTATAATTTTTTTTAATTATTATTATTTTTTTATAATTTTATTTAATTTACAATCTGTTCAAAAAATAGAACAATAAGCAAATGTGATAAAATTTAAACACAGTAGTTAGTCCTTATCCAACAATAAAGCTAACAAACAAACTTTGCATATTGGCACAAAGTTTAAAGTCCATAAATCTCTAAAAACGACTACTTATGTCCAAAACATGGCATCTTTTCAATCTATATATACAGTTGCTGTTGTTCAACAAATTCAAAGCTAGGTAGTTGGTATGGTACTCTAATTTCTTTAAGTATTTGGAACTTAACCTTGAAATTTCTTCTTTGATCGTTGGGGTTCGACTGTCTCTATGGAGTACTTCGTTGTTAACGAACCATGGTGCCTGAAGAATGTGTCTAAGAACTTTAGATTGGAATCTTTGGATGATGTTCAAATTGGATTCACTGGATGTCCCCCACAGTTGGATACCGTACGTCCACACTGGTTTTAGAATGGTTTTATATAAAAGCAATTTATTTTCTGTTGTTAATTTAGAATTTTGATTTAATAGGCAAGAAAGAGGTAAATTTCGATGCAACATTGCTGAAAGTTATGTTTTGCTTCTCACTCTCAGAGTATTCCAAAGACATCTAATGTTTCAATCCATGTTCAAATGTTATATGAGGTAAACATATAACCGAATCAATTAAAGTACGGTACTTAAATTAAAATACATATTATTACTAGGGTTGCTTTCAGAGAGGTGAAAGCCAGTTGAGCGGAAAAAACGTGATTTGATATTTGTATAAGTAACTAAATGTAAAAACTCAATAGATGTACTAATGCTGGTTTTATTGGTTAAAATTATAATAATTCAAATTTGTTTTACTACATCTTGTTATTCAGATACCTCTTCCAGAAGTGCATTATGGTAGTTTTGACCAGGAAAATATTACAGTAGTTGGAATCTGATATTAACATCCAAATTTAACTGTAGCCCACAACAAAAACATTGGGCTTCATTTTTCACCCTTACAATCGGTTAAAGTATTGAAGTATAAAAAAACGTAATTATTAAAAAAAACTAGTATTAAAGTATAACAACAGGAGGGGAAATTTGACATTTAAATTCAACTGTGCAACATAAACATTGGTCTTCATTTCAACCCTTGCAATCGGTTAAGCTCAGCTTTCTTTGCTGGAAATAATTTATGATTGTTAATACCAAGTATTCTTGATATGATGGAGGATATTATTGTAATGTAACTAGAATGTACGTCTTCTACCATTATTAGGACGATTTAGAGACAGCATTTTAATATTGTTCTTAATAATGGCCATTGGATACAGAAGATTTTGATGAAAAAGGCTTGCTACAAATTTAACATGGGGATGGAATGTCTGTAAGTTGTATTGATAGTCAAAGATAAAACATAGGCCTACGAAAAGCTTAGGGCTATTTTAATGTAAGACTCAAATGTAAAACACCTTTAAAAGACTAAAATGAACTGAATTATCAATTATATATTTCAATGTGTAAAAATGTAAAAAATTCAAAAAGACTTACTTATTGAACAACAAAATAAGATGGCTGAAATGTAGGCCTAAACATAAGTAATAAGTAAACATCGCATTCAGCTGATTTAAGTGAAAACAGAATAACAATAAGAAGGGAAGACATGTCTTAAATATACAATGTAGATAATATGATTAGAAATTCGTAGCCTACTTCTGGACAGGCCTAGCCAATTATCCATACCGTGGATAAAAGTGTACTTCTATTAGCCCAGGTAATTAATTTTTTACTTATTATGGTTGTAACTGGACGTATGTATAGTCCATGGCTTGGTAATCAAATAACATTATTTAAATAGGATAGGCTACTGTTATCAACTTTTGAAATTACTGGATTGTTACCAAATTACTGTTTCACAAAATACAGATTCCATTTTCAACCGAGCCATTAAAATGAGGATTTGCCGAACAATTATTAATATTACAGAATAGTATTTAATGCTATACAACTTTTCACATTTCATAAATTATATTTTAGTTTTGCTATGGTCAAAGGTCCAAATCCAAAAATGTTCTTTTCATTTGGTTTTTATGTAGTAATTTGCTAGAATCATTGACTTTATATCAAGTCAATGCTAGAATACTGTAGATGGTTTGTTAAGACCATAACGCAAGCATTTTTCAAATCGTTTACCCGTTTAACCAAATATTCCAAAAGATAAAAATTATATGGTGCAACACAAATAAACAACCCGATCACCTATCTATAACCTACACTTTACCTCCCTAATCCAACCTTACTTTAAAACACTTAATGTAGTCACGAATACTCATAAAGCCCGACCTACCTTCACCTACCACCTACCACATGCCTAAATTAGATCAGTGTTCAATCTGCGTTTTAAGTGTAATAACTTACTGCACCGTCGATGTAATTCAACATAATATAACCTGTGAGGTATTATCGGATTAAATATCGATTTCGATGCGGTTAGATATATCGCTTATTTTTTTATCAGAATTTATTTTACAATCGGTTCAAATATGAGGACAATAAGTAAAACATATATCAAAACAATGTCAGGAAACATTAAACAAGCACCTGTTCATCAACAAGCCTTGCCAAAAATTGGAACAATCATTTAAATATTTACAGAAATCTGTAGCTTAGGTCCAGCACATGCACAACACTTTTTAATCTGGTAATGCACTGACTATTGTCCAGCAGATTAACAGCAAGACTGTTCGAAATCCTGATTTCTAACATTGGCTGTTTCTAATCAGCCGGCAACACAAATAGGTTCCGAGGAAAGTAGTCACAGGTCCGTATCCCTCCGCTCCTTGTTAAATATTGGAAATTTTAAGTTCGATTTAAATTGCATTAGCATTATCTAATTGAAATTTGTTTGTTTAAAAACAATCTCACTATTAGTCTAAGTAATTTTGTTAAGTTTGGCTGAAATGCGTTCAGCCGTTATTGAGTGATGTTTCTCTATTTGTTGCATTGAAGTTGATCCCAAAGAGCTTCGCTCGCTCCGCATTGACAGTAGCTGCTTAAATAGTATTTTCTCTTTGTACCATTTTTTACAGCCAAAATGTCGTGTTATTTTCAATAATGTTACCAAACCAGTGCGCTAAAGTCTGTAATATAGGCAGGTGCAAATAATTTGTCAAGGTGGGTACCATTTTAGACAAAGTTTCTATGTTTGGATTTTATTAGACACGATAAGAGCAGATATTTCTACATAAATATTTGATATGTGTAGTATAATATGATAAAATATAGGCAAAAGTGGTATGATAAAATATTGACAAAAATGGTGAAAAAGGCAGACACCAACCCGTGCAAGTGATATAAGATAGTTCAATAAGAAATAATTTAAGAATTGCTGTGATAAAAGGACTTTCCACTGATTTCGTAATGGGACGTTATATTGCAAAACATGACATGATAAAGAAGAAAATCAATTTTAAAATCTGAAAATAACATTGCAAATACTTATTTGGTAGAATTCAGTCAAGGCTATTATTCAGTAACTCCCAATAAATGTGTGTTGTTTGAAATACAATTTAAAAATGAACAGCTGTTTCATTAAAAAGTATTATTCACATGGCCAAAATTTGAACAGCTCTGTGGAGGGATCTTTAAAGGCTTCTGGGGCAGAGTCCTAAGGGATTTTGATTAGTCTTTCTTTTGATACCTAACTCATCTACAGACCAAGACGTTTCTTTGGACACCCCTACCAAGTTTGGGTCTCTAAATCCAACGTACAAAAATAGTATATTTCGTACCTAGGGCCGAAAGTGAGGTTTTGCCGACTCGAGATCGGGTTTTTAGTTTGAGACGAATTCGAGAACATGAAACGATCGAGAGCTGCAAACCCATTTTGGCTCGTGGTACGAACGCTATTTTTCACCCAAGTATGTTTTGCAATATAACGTCCCTCTTATTTATGTGAAATATTTTGAGGAATCAGCAAAATCAAAAATAACAATAAATAGTTGTCTAGGCAGCTGTGACAAAAAACAAGTCTATTGCAATGCCATGGATACAGCTTGTGCATTTAATATACATTAATGTTTTAAGTAAATATGCGAACAAGTGATTTTGCGGCCCTAGGGATGTAAACCCCTGCTCGGTCCCCATATGACGATGACAGCTGGCATGGCCAGCAAAACGTAACTTTCAGCCACCAATATAAACCAGCTAAATGTATGTAAAACAGCTAAAAACATCATAGTGAGGTGAAAAATTCGTTACGCATACTTTTACATTACCATGAATTAATTATATGCATACAGAAAAAACGGAGTCATACTTATTGCGTATTTTAATGTAAACTAGTGGCTTGTAGGGACATAGTCCCTAAAAAGCTTAAACGGAAAAGGAATTATTGTTGGAATATTTAAACAAACTCAGAATCAAATTATCTATATGTCAGGATAGGCCTAGATATCCCACTACAACATATCTTTTGTGCAAAAAAAACAAAACAGTTTGTTGTTTGTCTTTGTTTGCTTTTGTTGATAACGTTATGTTCAATAAAGAATCTGAATGATTCCAGAGGTTTAACTGCTAAAGGCAGCAAACATGTTTATGAATAAATATTGGTTTATTAAGGTAGCTTTGGTTTTTTGGTTAATGCTGATAACAAGGCTTCCCCGATTGAAATACAGTATTGGAAATTGTCTTCGTCAAATAAGAAAAGGCAAAAAATGGTGTGTTGAGATACCCTACCCAGTTATTATTTCTAAGTCTATGCTCATTTTGTAAAGGTTTAACAAAATTATTCTTAAGTAAAGGCATCCCATTGACAGAACTTGGACCTAAATTTGTTTGTGATCAACATTAAAAAAACCACTATTAGCCTAGTGTAAGTACTGTATATGTGGTGTTAATCCTCCTAAAGGTGCGATTGATTTACATATTCTACCAAAAAAGGGCCTAGTCAACGTCTAATTACTAACTATTTTGCGGCTAGTTAGGGTTCCATTACCCAGTTATCGAAACTAATCACAACATAAATATTTTTGGTTCGTTTAAATACCTGTACGAACCTACTTCATCTCTATTCCCAAATTGTTTTCTAAGAGTAACCGTTGAGGTTATTCCTCTTCATACAAAATATTGATTAAACACTACAATAAATCTCAAATATAAATGTTAGCAAATTAAAAAAAATTGGAATAAATCTTTTACATATGTTTTGAAATAAAAACGAAGAAGATCTTCTTTTAATCTTGAATCTTTTCTTAAATCTTGAAAACAATTTATTTCAACTTTGACATAACTAAAAAGTCTTGATTATTAAAGGTAACGTTATCCCTTTATATAGTTGGTTTTATATAGTATACATTACGTTGCAGAATTGACTGGCAAATGAGTAATCCAAATGTAAGCTTACTTGCTAATGATAAAATAACGATCAGCTGGATTGAAGTAAACAAAAATCAGCAGTAAATGCCTTCTAATGCTATTCTTATGGAGAACATTGTACGTTATATCTAATTTTGTGTTAAGATTTTGGGAATTTCACTATTTTTCCCGCCGTCACGGGATAAAGACCTTTAATTTGAGCCCTCTCGCGTCGTTCTAAGACTTCCCAGTCGCCCACAATTTTGACGCAAAGAATCGGCTTACGAAATTAATATATAGATGGAATAGATTTCTTGTATATTCCCATGAAACTGATAATTTACCCAGCACATTAAGGCCTTTATTCCAAGTATCTCAGTTCGTAAACCATACATACAATGTGACGATAAAATATCAACAAAATAGCATGTAGTTTGTAATCCTCAACATGTTGTTTGTAGCATGTAATCCTCACGACATTTCATTTGGTCCATTGACTTTAAATCCAATAATTGTAAAAATTATTGGAGCTTTGAAAAAAATTCATATAAAATCCTTACACTAATAAAAGACGACGTCAGGAGCGCGGGAAATGAGCTACAGCGGCTAGGGCATAGCCACATGAATACAGAACGGAATGAAGGAACTAGAACGGAGAACTGGCAACAGCGCACGCGAGAAGTAGGGGGGGCGCACACACCGCTCAAGCACTACAACGCATTAGTGGCATCCTGTCCACACACTGTTGATATATACCGATTTGTGGCATGGTGCCACAATTTAAAAACTGGAATGTTAGATGTTAAAATGGAGTGTTCATTAAAAATATCGATGCAGACATGTTTCTACCACCTTCCTTCATCCACTGGTGGCCGCAGGTTGAAAGATGCCACAATTAGGTGTTTGCGAGTATTCGGTAAAACCCCGTATGTGTGTGTGTGTCTGTGTGTCTGGATGTGTACAGAGCTAGAGACCACACCTGTGGTCCGATTTCGATGAAATTTGGCATGTAGGTTCTAATCCATGGTATCTCCAGGCGTTTTTTCATTTTTTTGAAATTTTTATTTTTAATGGGGATTTTCCCATAAAAACCCATAAAAAACGGGGAAAATCGGATTTTCTCGAAAATGGCTAGAACGATTTTGATAAAAATTTAGTATGTTGTAGCCCTTTAAATTCTGAATAAAATGGTACAAATCCCATATCTGTAAAAATTACCGTTCAAAAGTTATGGTCAAATATGTTATTTTCCCATAAAAACCCCATAAAATAACAAAAAATAGGATTTTAGGAAAAAATCCGGTTTTGATTTAACATAGTATGTTATAGTCCTTACAGTTTTGATAGTTTTTTAAAATTTTTTAGAAATTTTTATTTTTAATGGGGATTTTCCCATAAAATCCCATAAAATAACGAAAAAATATGATTTTCCCAAAAATGGCCCGAACGATTTTGATAAAGATTTAGTATGTTATAGTCCTTTATATTCTGAACAAAATGGTACAAATCCCATTTCTGTAAAAATTACGGTTCAAAAGTTATTGTAAATTATGTCATTTTACCATAAAACCCCCATAAAATAACAGAAAAATCGGATTTTCCCAAAAATGGCCTGAACAATTTTGATAAAAATTTAGCATGTTATAATCCTTTAAATTCTGAACAAAATTGTACAAATCCCATTTGCGTATAGGCCTACAGTTATTTACTCTCACCACTTACACATGATAAAGGTTTTTGACAAACTTATGGGAGAAAGTATGTGTCAGAATGCTGATACCGTTTATTTTAATTTTCTCTGTAACCTTTAATTGTTCAACAACGCTTCAACATACAAAACTATAATTTGTTTAAAGCTCTGGTCTTGACAAAAAAGATGGTCTTCTTGAAAATAAGGCATTTCTATGTTTTAAGGGTACAAATTTGAACAACAAACCAATTATTGAACCTTTCAAAATCCCAATTTACCCCCTCCCATGACCCGATCTTCTGGTTCACGGACACATTAAAGTTCATCTCGCCCTCCACCTTCAAGTCAGATTTCATCAAAATCGGTCCAAAGTTACTCGAGTATCGCGTTCACGGACAAACACAAATACAAAAGAAAAATCATATCGGTCCCGGGCCTATGTCTAACCGTGCCACTTGGTAATAGCTACTTCCCTATAAGGAAATTCGCAAAAAAACTTATAATGTTAGAGTGTGATATTTGTATCAATAGTTTATTGTTCAATAATTTTGATAGCATTTTATTAATAAAACTGGAGCTTTTCTTTTGTTTTGATAACTTTTATTTTTATTTTTTTAAACATTAAATGTGGTATTATAATTTAGCACCTATGTATAAATAGTGCCTATAAAATCGAAATATTATTTTCTGGAGACATTTAACGACAGCGCCTACATTTGTGCACGCTACTATATCCATCTACACATACACAGCACAGCAAAGGCTTGAAAACAGAAAGTGAAAAGCAATTTTAAAATATCAAAAACTACTGTAATAGGTATAGTCTCAAGGTCAAGGTATGTTTGGACCCTTCCCTTACGAAAGAAGCCGCCAAACGTGTAAACAAAATATTAAGAACCCAAGTCTTAAGCTAAATATTGTAGCAATATGGCTAAATATCGCCATGTTAAATTTTAATAGTCAGTAATAACTGTTAATTTGTGTAAAGCTATATTTTTGAATCTCTATGGATTCAAAACACAAGTTCTTAAATAAAAATGTTTACACCTTTTATGCACGATCAAATTAACAATAATTGCTTTATATTTTAACGTTCTCCGGGGGACACATTGTTTGGGGACACAGATATAACCGGAAATGTTATACTATACCAGTATTTGTAATTAATGTTTATAGTTGAATGCGTTCCTTTTTTATTTGTTGAAGGGGCCAATTTTATAAAACAAAAGAACTGGAAAAGAGAGGTAGAACTTAAATCATAGTTATTTCGTTTTCTTTTCTTGGAAAAAAAGAATGTTTTGCATAGTTGTGATGATTATAAAGGACACTATATTATAAAGACGGATATGATCACCTTGAGAGATTTGCCATGGAATTACTCAATACTAAAAACAGTAAAACATTATATATTTACATTACCATACATAAAGTTTTGCGTGTCATATTTTCACCACAATAAAACTACAAATATAATTAAGTAAATAAATCAAATGGGGGGTTTTTCCCATTTTCTAAGACGTTTCGTATTTCCCCGCGCGCAGTCTAGGACGATTTAAAATAATCACGAGAATAATTTCCCGCAGCCTTAAAGCATTTTTTTTCCAAATTTTCACGTTACAATATTTTGAGAAATATTGGTCTTTGAGTGGCTTAAACTTATAAAAAAATATAACGTATGTAAAATAGGTGACAGGGGTTGTGTTTGAATGTATGAGTATATAGAGCTAAAGACTATAATTTTTAAGTGCAGTGTAACAAGGGTGCTAATTTGGCACCTATCGTGTAAAAGAGAATTTATAATATCAAACGTTTATGATTTTGCATGTGAATAGGTTTTAAAATGCTCCTTATAATAAAACCCCTTTTAACGAATTTCCCATATAGGGAATAAGCTATTACCGTAGTACTCATGGTAAGACCTGGACGCGGGACCGATTTTTTTTTTCGTTTTGAGGTCCCTAGAGGCCAAAAACACCATCCGTTCAAATTCATATATATATATATATATATATATATATATATATATAGATTTATATATATATGTGTCCGTGAACACGATAACTTGAGTAATTTTTATCCGATTTTGATGAAATTTGGTTTGAAGGTGTAAAGCGGGATAAACTTGAATGAGTTCGCGATCCAGCATGATCGGACTATGGGAACAGGGTTTTATGGGGGGTTTTATGGGGTAAAAATTGGGTTTTCTCACTTCTTAACCTCAAAACACAAAATTTCCCAATTTTTCTCTAAACCTTTTTAAAGAGCTTAAAAAAACAAACAATTCAGTATATCAAAGTGTTTTTGTACGGTTATTGGTTACGGAGAAAACTAAAAAAATGGTAAATTTAAAATTCCCTTGTTATTCTTATGGAGAATATTGTAAAATGTTGTAGTTTGCTTGTTTATGGATATATTTTGATCAAACTTGGCAAATTTATTTATTTTATAGTAAGCTATAAATATTTTACTAAAAACACACTACTTTATTAGTTTCCTTGTAGCAGCAAACCTAGGTACTCGTTAAACCTAATGTTATTTAAATAGATCAATTGAAAATCAATTCGGCCAAATGGAAATTCGCTTAGACGGCAGGTTTGCTGCGGCGGGGGTATTTATAGTAACTGTTACTGCAGAAGGGGGTAATTAATTTAAAACACATTAATACTAAGATATGTTTATGTAGTTATTACGTGTAGGATTAAGTCTTGTAAGCGGTTAGTTGAGAATGGCTATTTCTTGTGTAATGTGCATGTACGTCTGATCGGAGACTATACTGATCTATATTCTCTTTTACATTATAAATTATAAATTATCCCTTTATAAATTAAAATAGGCTAAAAAAATAGAATAAAAAATGAATTTGAAATTTGAAAAAAATTAACATAATTCTTATGCGTTGCAATGCTGGTGACGAAATAACAACGAAATATAAACAGAAAATCAAAACAAATCAAATAGATTCCAATCATCACATGTTTTATTTACAGCGTCTGGTGAAAATAGAGAAGTCTGCACATTACATATTTTTGGTCTAGTTTCGACCACAGGACGACCTCTAGTATGTACATTATTGGGCCCAGGAATGACACATGTGGCACCTCGATAGTTTAAATTATCCAATGGTATAGTAAAATTTACGGTATTATTTTCTTTTGTTTGTTTTAGTTATTTCTTCATATTGATTTCTATTATTTAAGTATGATTTAAGCCAATCTAAAGCTCCCCATTCGATACCAAGGAAAACAATATATTTACCAGCATGGAAAGTAACACAATATCTAAAACCTTACTGAGGTCCATAAAGACCTAAGTAATATTAATCCCCTTTTTGCATCGAATGTATTACTGATTCAATAAATTGAACACTCTCACTGATCACAAACTTACTGAGCGAAAGCTATCTTGTTCTTTATCAATAAGTTGTTTGTGTCCAGAAATTCTGTAAACTATACAATCAACTTGTTTGGGAATGTTTATAAAACAATATCGTGGAGTCCTGTGGACAACGGCCAGAACTTAAATATGTTTTGTGTTTTAATTTCAACGGAAAAAATCTTCACCTGAGTGTTTTCCTTGTTGTAGCAGGATCCAATAGTTAGTCGATGGAAAATCATTATTAACCTAATTCGTTATTCAAACGCTTAAAAAATGTTACCTTTTGGTGTAGTTGCTTTCTATTGGGGCATTTTTGTTTAAAGGTCTGTTTTTATGGCGAATGACTGAATGACCAAATCATCGTTATGAACCAAAGTTTATTAAATCGTTTTCTAAGGAAGCAATAGACAAATATTAAATTAGTATTTGTTGTATTAAGAATGAATGCTGTATGTATAAGTGATAATGAGTCTATATTTTGGAAGTTATGGAAGTATTTTGGAGTTTCTCAACAGTTGGAAAATAACGTTAGATAGGTAAATCCAACACTGTTGTAATAGTAGTTTACGCAACGATTGCGTAAAGATAGTGTTAACGACACGAGTGGAAAATTTAAGGTACGAGCCTTGGCGTTACGAGGTCTACTAGTGTCGTTATCACTATTTACGCGAGTTGCGTACACTACTTTACCTACGACGGTGTTTTAATTACTAAAAATCAATACTCATAACTTCTAAGAGATGTTATGTTTTTGTTTATAACCTCTAATTGCCACTGTCAGTGATGCATCGAAACATTGTATCAGATACTAATTGCACCAATAAACAATTAAATTGGCCTGAACTGCTGATTAGTTGAATTTCGAATCATTACAATTTTACTACTCCTCTCTCAATCCTTGAACCTCATTGGTCTGTTACCCGTGTGTTGTTATGAGTAAAACTATGCTGTTATGAAAGTAAACAATGCTGTTATGAGATACTTTTCAGTTCTAAGAACTGTACTAAAACGGCTACTTTAAAAAACGGTCGTTGGTAAATCATCTTAACATTAAAAATTTACAAATGGTAATGTTAAATCGATAAATATGCATTTATTTTTTGGGGAACTGTCTTAGATAAATAAATAAAGAATATTACAATTGCTCAGTCTTTATTTTATTAATATTAAATAGTACGAAGATCATAGTTTTTAAAACATAATAAAAAAAATAATAATCATTATTTTGATAATTTAATGTAAAGCATCCCTGTAATATTAGTTAGAAGACATGTTTTACCTGACGTGGGCTACAATATTACTGGGGTCAGACCTGTAGCTATAATGGTCTGAGGTAATATTTATGACTGCCATAGCACACCAGCTGCACACCACCCTGTTAATATTTAACTAATATATGATTTTAGCAATGGTACATTTAAGATGAGGTAGCAAAAATGATAAGCGGAATGTTTTAAAATTAATAAATTATCAAATTAAGTGTTAATTAGTATTAACATAATAAGTAGTAAGTGAAAATATGTGGTATATTTTGCTTCACTCACTTGAAGTTTTAGGGGGTCTGAAATACAGTGCTACTTTCGGATATCCTGTGAGCTGGTTTTGCATTACTTTCACTTGTGTCAGTTACGAGTGGAAAATAATCACTTAAAATATGCGGTTCAAATATATTTCATGAAATATGTTTGGTATCTGTGGTTGTAGGCCTATCAAGCATAACTTTCGTTGTGGTGTTATTTTATAAACCTGTAGATGGGAGAAATTGTATGCTTTACACAATCTGGTTGACTTCGTCACCTTTGTTTAACTCAAGTGTGCATTCTTTCATCTAAACCTATCACACGAAAACAAAGCATATGTAAAATGTTAATAACCTTAATAGGTTGCAATAATTGTTACGAATTGAATTTAATAGACTTTGGTTTCATACCCATATTTTAAAAGACTTTGGTTTAATTAATTACTGTACTGTGTGGAACTAACATATGTTCATAGGTTTGAATTTATTATTCTGGTTTGTAAACAGAGTAGTAGAGTTGTGATGAATTTTGAAGAATATAAAGCTTCTTTTATAAGTGAATAAAACAGGTTTTTATTTAATTACTCGTTAGAATCTGAAACAAGGAATATTTGATAATTTTTTAAGGAATTTCCCCTAATAAGTTGTAAAAATAATATTAACGGAAAATGTGACCAAAAAAGAATACCTAACAACAGCTTAAGGCACAAGAGTATACAAACAAAGTTCCCTGATCACAGCATGTATTGTGGTGATCAAACTTAAAACCTGCAACTTTCCTAATATATTGTTCAAGTCTTTGTCTCTATATTGACGGTACTTATCTATCAATCAACGTAGCAAACTTAAACGGGGGAGAACAGTAAAAAAATTGACAATATCAAACTGTATTCTAATTTTATTATGGTGTGCATATAATAATCGCTAACTATTTAAAATATTTTATCTAGGAGAAGAGGGGCAAAACAAAAATCTAAAAACTTTTTAAAAGTGTTGTAATTGTATGGATACGGTTAGTATAAATTACTTAAAGGCTAATACTTGTTAGTTGTTTACAAATCCTTTTCAAGACTTACGTTTTTTAATGCAGTTGAACATTTGCATGACAATAGTGAAAGGCGAACCAATTACAAGGTTGTCACAACATAGAATGATTCTGCGGGGCTCAGGGCCTGTCACCGCCAACGCAGTCCAGGGACCTCCCTAAACAAATAACACTACTTTACACTTCACTTGAATCATTCATTTATATAATTATAATTAATGAATAAAACTAACCACAATGAACAGTGATGAAATGTCAATTCGTTTCTTCAAAATTCTATATTTTTGTTTGAATAATACTAATACTGCAAACCTTAAAACTTTAAAATTCATTTTTATGTGGACAATGAAAATTAACTTTGAACAAAATTGTTTTGTAAAAGGTTTTGGGAAACCTACAATAGATAATTGAATTATTCAATAAGCACATTTGTATTTTTTTAAATCAAAGGTTAACTATGTCATTCGATCGATGATACCATAGTGAAATGTTTTCTGTCTAGGACTATTTGTTGAACAACTGTGCTGTCATAGCCAGAGGTCGCGTAAACTGTGTTGATTCATAACCATGTTTACATTGCTCATAGGAAAATCCCATTGCATTTAAGCAATTACACATATTAGTTTTTATTTGCAGTAATACAGTCCTGTGCTATTGAGAGCAATGAGATTTACGGTTTAGTTGATAATAAATTCAGGATCTTTCTAGACATTCACCAGTACCATTTATATGATACTTTGACATGTTTAGTCTGATTCAAATAGCATAAAGCTGGTAAACTTTACAAATTGTCTGCTTTAAAAAGTATGAGGGCATTACAATTATTCAAAAGGCGGTTCACTCCTATATTGTATATGTTTCTTTTAATGAATAGGCCAAAACCTTCTTATGGTATAATAACCATTAGAAAGATACATAGTTTCTTAGGTCCCTTCGAACATATGTATAAAATGTATAAATAAATGTATAAACGCTTTACATTAATATATTGACATTTAATGACTAATAGAACGCCATTGATAAAACAATTTATTGCATTTTATACTAATTATTTATTAGTTGGATATTGGTAGTCCAATGACTAATTATTTATTAGTTATTGGACTACCATTTATGGGTTGATAAAATTTCAATAGAGTGAATTAGTGTACTCAGTCAAGTAATTGTAGTAACTAATATGAAATAAAATTCAACTAAGAAATCACCAACATATACAATTTCATGAAACTGAAGGGAAACAGGCCACCTTTATAAAGATACAAAATGTACAGTGGATGGTCCTACAAAAATAAGTAGGGCTAAATCTATAACCTCCCTTCCATTTTTGGGTGCTCGTTCTTTGCGGTCGTTTAGTTTAAGATTTTGTGGTTGAAACGTATGTTTACTATTCATAATATTAATATATATTTGATATTTAGCCAACGGGAGGTTCGGCATACACCCTTTACCCACCACCATGTTAATGGTAGTTGTATGGTCTATAGTTTGTGATCGTGTGTGATACTATTAGTAACGTGTTTTTAAGACTTATGACGACCTTCTAACAGTAATATGTTCTATGTCCAGCTTGAGAATGCCACCAATGACGTCAAAACTGGTCGCTGTACACACGACCCTAGGAAACTTAGGAAACGACTTGGACAAAAAAGTAGGATACAGGCCTACCTTTTGCTTTCTTCCTGAAAATATATAACAGCCTTTCTCGGGACTTTTAACTGCTTCAGAGTCATTACAAGCATAACAATTCATCTTTGATGAGGCATAATATTATATCTTTCAATATTTACTAATTACTGGATGGTTATTGTACAGAAAGTACAGTTAATACAGATACAGTTTTAAACTCAAGAGAAGAAAATAAAGATGGGTCGACAATACCACTATTTACTTAGAAGGACAACTTTTAATGATACTATTTAACAAGCTCAATGAATGTGAATTACGATGTGTAAATAAACAAGACACAAGTTCCATAAACAACATCAAAACTTACATTAAAGTTTTTTTTTTGTAAAAATAATTACACTTAAATTTACATAGTTAAATATTTAGAACAGGCCTGCTTCTTAAATGTTTAATTGTTTTATGTATTTATTTGTTTTCGTACTGTGTTTATCTTCTGACGATGTTAACTACTGATCAACTCTACAAATGTACCCGAAGCTGACGATGGTGTTTTAACACCGAAACATATTGTACTGAATCAACATATTTTATTGAGCTGTGACGGGAATACAGAGCCTAAGTAATTTAGGCTTACGTCATGTCCAACAGCTCAGGGGCTACACAAATGGATTTTAATTGTAAACATGTTTACCACTTTACTTTGTCAATTCAAAGCAATTTAAATTAATTTCGTTAATATTTGATAACCAAATTTGCTTTGCGTGTTATTTATCTGTTAACTTACATAAGTTAGTCAATTTCCCAAAAGCATTTGTAACGAGTTATTTTTCCTAGGGGGGTAAATATTTGCTATTTGGCCGCGCAGTGATTGTTGAGGTAGGCAAGCGGCGGCGGCGAACCTGGCTAGCGCCCTTTGACCCGGCTTATCAGTGCCGATAAGCCTGGGATATCCTAGTTTCTCAGGATAGCCTAGGACAGAAATTCTAGTGTTGGATCTCGTAGAGTAGAGAGCGAGCGTGTGTCTAGTGAGACGTCCAGTGGTGTACGTGACAGTGGTGTCGGAGTATGCTGGTGGTGTGATCGCGCCGAGTGTTGGTGTAAGCTGGGTACTGACCCACTTGTGGTGAGTGGACGACGTGATATTATTAGTTTGATAATGTTAATATCTGGTTTTATTGCGAGAGTTAGAGTTGTAACCGTGCTGGTCAAAGCCTGACGGTAGTTAGGATTTATATTAGTCAGGAATAATATTAAAGTATATTCCTGACGGTTCTGGGCAGGTGCTAGAGCGCAAATAATATAATTTATTGACTGTAGTAGTTATTATTTTGCGTTGTACCAAGAGTTAGTTATATTACTAATAACTCTGAGGCCCGACAAACCTAGGTTGCACGATTTAGCGTGCGTAGTTGGAAACACGTGGCCAGTAGGCTAGTAGCTAATATTATTAGCCTATTAACAGAAGCCCAGCTAAGTAACATAAAGTTGGTAGTAGCAGTAACAGTAGTAGGGTTGTTATTGTATATTCATTCGATTATTTTAATTTAATGGTAGTCCAACACGTTATCTTGGTAGCTTGGATAGCGGAGTACCGGCTATCAGATAATATATTTATCTAGTGTTTGGAACGTATTTAATATTTATTTATCTGCTACTAAGTAGCTCAATATTTTAATAGTGCAATTGCCATTTAGTTTTGCTTGTTTGGCTTGGTATTTATTGAGACCAGCTACTAGTGGTGTAGTCACTCTACCTATAGGGCACTTTTATATTATTATGTGGTACGATTATTGAGTGAACTGTTTGATTCTTAGCTTGGGCATTAGAGTTGTGGATTGGATTATAGTGGCCTAGTAGACCCCGCCTGGTGATAACACGCGTTGTGGTTTTTATTGGCAAGTCGTCGTGTAACTCACCGTGTTTTAGGCACTCTGGGCTTAACTATTGGATAGTTAGGACGAAGCCCGAGTTGCTTAGTCAGCAACGACCCCCTAGGAGTGTGGAGAATCGGCGTAGGCCTGGTAGTGATTATTGCACGTTTGTTTTGGTGACTTGTTTTTACTTGTTCACAGTGCCCGTGTATGAGCCAGTCCTATACCGGTTAGACCCGGCTTTTGGCCTAGTGGTTTCCCTGACCTTATCGCAGACCCTGGAACAATACCCAGCCATTGTAGGCTGAGCTATCCCCGGCAAACGGTTGCGACTGCACGCACTTTTACTGTACGCACTTTTTACTGTACGCAGATGGCGCCTGCGAACAGGGACTGAGGTTGGCAGTGGTGCTGAGTTGCTGACGTATTAACGGCGCCCGAACAAAATAATTTTATTTATGCAGATTTGCTGCGGACTTGTGCAGATTGGCTGCGGACCTGAGCTGTTGAGCAGAGTTTTAGGCAGACCTGCTGTGGTTTTATAGTCGCTTGGGTAGGCCTAACCTGTTTTCTGTTACAGCGTGGTGTGTTGTGAACCCTAATTTATTTAGTGGTTGTATACATAGATATTAGTTAGTAATTTTAATTTTGCTAATTAATTGAGCCTTATCATTGAATATTATTTGATTGAGAACCCTTATTGTGTATTTGTGGTTTGACTTTCACACCTATAATTGGTTTGATTTATTATAACGGTGTTAAATACATTTTAATCGGTTTCGCTCTTATTTTTGCGGATTTGTCGTGGATTTGAATTTTAAATATGGTCGAGACTACGAGTACGACGTCTGTGCTGGGCGGTACGCCTATTACGTCTGCTATTGCTACGACTAGTTCTGGGGTTAGCTCCGAACGAGTCGCAGTCAGATTGGCACCACGACAGATTGGCACCATGGTGTTTTAGCACCCGGCGTCACATTGGAACCTCGTTGACATGAGGCCATGAAATATCACCCCACGTCAGCTTGGCACCACGACAGATTGGCACCACCCCTTTCTAGAGGTTCCAATCTGTCGTGTACTGTTACGACTGATTGGCACCTCTGCGACCGCCGTCAGCTTGGCACCGCGACAGATTGGCACCACCCCTTTCTCCAGGTTCCAATCTGTCGTGTACTGTTACGACTGATTGGCACCTCTGCGGCCGCCGTCAGCTTGGCACCGCGACAGATTGGCACCGCGACAGATTGGCACCACCCCTTTCTTGAATGAGGTTTGAAAATACAACAATGCAGTTTTCTGCGTGCAATATTGAGTGGAGCTGGAATATTAATCCAATCCTTCCCAATGAGTAGTTAAATCTCATTCACGAGGAACAGGTGTAGTATTGACTTTTAGATCAATACTACACCTGTTCCTCGTGAATGAGATTTAACTACTTGCAGTATTCAAGTAGAGACGGTAAATTTACAAAAAAGATGGTAAGTGGTAACCATTTACCATCTTTTTTGTGTATTTACCGTCTTGTAACAGTATAATCGTAAATATATGTTTTTAATGTTATAAGACGTTTCTTTTATTTACTTTCCATCTAACTAACGTACATAAATTAAACGTTTTATTTTCATTTTAACTAAATCATAATATACAAAAATAAAATAAAACGTTAAAATGTAGTTCTTTAATTTAAAGTCAATCACTTCAACAGTCATTCTGTAGATTCTTGTGTAAACCATATTAATAATACCGCAAAGGGCAAACGTATCAAACTGTTACGACTTCCCGAAAAAAATAATCAAATTTTAAGTTCATTCTAAAAATATTTTAAGTTTTGGAACGGTCAGAGTGAGGCAGAGAATCTGTCAACTATCACTATTCGTCTTGTTTTCCGGGTCCGACTCCTATTGTTGGGGCGTACGTACATCCACGGAAACAAGAGACACTGACTCATAATAAATGTGTTCAGTATAAATATGTATCTTGTACAACTTTTGATGATTTACAAAAACAAATATCATTACGTTCTTAGTCATGATTTTTTGACATTTTACATTAAATTTCTAGCAAATCGGTTTACGTCTGCCTTGACAAGTAAATACTACAGGTAATGTGTAAATTAAACATATTTTAATAACTAACTAACATACATGTTATTACGTTTTCTACAATGAGATTTTATGAATTTTGATATAAAATTACAAACAAATCTGTTTACTTTTGCAAGTAACAACTAACTACTGATTGATGTTAACAAATCCGGACAGTTATTATTTCTTGTGAAATTATAATTATAGGTTAAAAATAAGAACAAATAATGTTGCTTTTTAAACAATTTTTGTTGTTTGGTTGGAATACTAGAATACTGGAGTGCGGCAAAAGGAAGTAAATGCAGCAATTAGCAACTGTCTGTACTATAATCATAATTTGTTAATTGTACAAACAATTGTAGTGATTTTATTTAACTAATCCTGATTAAAAAAATTGTATTTAACATTCTTTTATGGTTAACTAGCAGTCATACCCGTTCTTCGCAACGGGAAGAGAACGCTAAAGAGAATAATTATGTTCCATAGATTTGTCGTATGTAGATACACTTTTAGAGGTCCGAAAAGTATTAACTGATTAAAGTATCAAAATTGATTTCTTAAATTAATAACCTAAACATACCTCAGGAAAAAAATCCTACTTTGACAGTTCTCATTTTGTATCACAGTTTTTTGTTGCTGCTTGGTTAAAATTAGCTGTTGTCATAAATTTAAACAATTAATAGTACTGCACCCTGTTGGTAAACCTTATATCTTTTTAATGTTATTTAATATCATAGAACCAACTTGTGTAGTTGAAACAGGTGGCAATAGTTATTTGTGCAACTAGTGAGAAAAGTGAGCAATTGACTCACTCGAGAGAAATCCTTACTCACGAGCCGTAATTGCACTTTGCACTCGAGTTGCATATTATATTTTTCCTACAGTTACCATAAAACAAATAAATTGGCAAACAAACGTAACATATTTTTACACAGAAGTGATCTTTTAATATGACATTTAATGTGAAGTGACAAAAACAACAGTAGGCTACAACAGCTGACCAGCTGATTTACAGCCAGTGCTGCCAACGTATTTCGCGCAAATACGACCTTGTCTGCATGTTGCGCTCACTATTTCGTCCCTTCACGTTGCAAATCTGGAGTGAGACAAAGTAATTAGAGTGAGACAATGTTAACATTGTCTCACTGATGAGTGAATTGGCCACTTTGCTTTCTCAAATCAGTGAGAGAACATGAACATTGTTAGGTGACTGTAGGAAAAACTATTTTATTCCTGATTAACTATAGAAACTAGTGTACCTGTTGCTCGAATTCGAGCAATTGCGAAGCATTACAGTCGACTCACAAAGATTATGGAAATACTCACGATCTACACAACAGTTAGATATAATCAAAATCTTTTGTAAATGTCTTATCTTTTCTCAAAAAGCTGATCTTGTTTTTTTAGTGTTTTCTACAAATTTTTCCCTCTCATAGCCGCATTAGGTTGTCTATGATAACGATTATAAATGAAAAAAACATTATTTCTATTTCTTCTGCTTGGTTGTGTTCTATGACTTTTTCTATGTTTCCATTGTTTGCAAATCGGTTATTTCAATGATTGCTCAAGAAATGTAGAGCAGTGTTAATTCAGTTTTATTTTTAGCCTATATCAAATTGTCCAGGATTTCTCGCTTTTTTCCATTGTAATAATTTCACCAACCCAAGTTTCGTCGACAGATGCAATACGCCAAAGAATATCACCAAGAAGTGGCAGACGATTTACAATCTCCAATTGGTATTTACAATCTCCAAGAAGTGGTAAAAAAAGCAGAAACCAAGCCATACAACAGATATAAGTTAACCCCTTAAATTTTAAGAGTTACTGTGATATTAGGATTTTCCACTGATTTGGTAATAGAACATTATATTGCAAAACATGACACGATGCAGAATAAAATCGATTTTAAAATCAGAAAAAAACCCATTGCAAATACTGTACTTCATTTTGAAAAATTCAATAAATCACAATTTAAATATTAACAGCTGTTTCATTAAAAAGTAGTGTAGAATTATGCATATGGTAAACAAATTTGAAGAGGCAACTTTAAAGGCTTCTGGGGCAGAGCCCCAAGGGAATTTACCTCGTTCCTCTTTTGATGGCTCATCTATAGACCAAGACCTTTCTTTAGAGCCCCTACCAAGTTTCTACGCCCAGCCGTTCTCTTAAATTAGCTGGGACAAAAACCCAGTTTTTCCTCCATAAGAATAACATGGGATGAGAATTCAAAGGCCACTGGGGCAGAGCCCCAAAGGAATTTACCACGTTCCTCTTTTGATGGCTCATCTACAGACCAAGACCTTTCTTTAGACACCTCTACCGAGTTTCTACGCCCAGCCGTTCTCTCAATTTAGCTATGACAAAGAAAAACAGTTTCAAATTAATATATAGAATATTTCCTGCTCGTAAAAATTCAAACAAATCCCTTTTCGTAGGGAAGAAATCACAACTACTTCTTGAGTGCATAAACCGCCAAACATCTGCAAGAAACTCGCCGAATGTGTAATGGCCCTTTTAGACTGATTTTTTCACTACGCTTTTGCTACCAGATAGCATGTTTATAGAATGATTTAACTTATTAAGCATTGTACTTTGAATCAGATGTGGCATTAGTGAATAAGGATTCTTTCATTTCGTACTTCGTGGAATATACCAAATATCACAGTCAGGGCCCACAGTAAAATATGTAACAATTGCTACTAAAGATTTTTGCGTAAGACGAACGTACTATTTGTGGTAATCAACAGCTTGAGCGAACAACTGTTAGTAAGAATAATGTTGCTACCTGGTTGCTACTTACTACTGCACTAAAAGAAAGAATCTTCACTTTTCACGTTAATTTTCGCGGTTTTAATAGCTTAATTGTTATTATACTTTTCCGATGAGCTCGGTTATCTACGGAGGCTTGATCAATTGGGGCTCAGATTATCGAGAGTCTGCATATGCTGTATTGAGAAACCTAACCTCATGTTCAAATTTAATGTTAGAAAAGTCATTATAACACGTACCATACCATATTAACTCAGTGTGTTACTTACAAAAAAAATTATTTCCATATTAAAGTTAATTAAAATCATTGAACCCCCTTTATTGACAGTACAGTGTACAGTACACTTAATACGAGTCCCGTATATCAATTCACTACTGACATAATGTGTGTGCAGCACATTTAATCTAAATCTGGCCTGATGGTTTACCGTAGCTATTATTTCCCTCGTGGTTCAATAACCTGGCTTTAAAGTCGGGGTGTCCTCCCCCCATAACAGGTAGACGGGCAATCCTAATCCCTTGTTGACAAACAACAGTGTCTTTGTTACGGGCGACCACCAGGGACTGCTGGCATCCTCACGCTATTCAAATTACGGGGATTTCTATATTTGAGTCTGCAAGTTATGTGGCATTTCCAACTGTCAATTTGGTCTTCACATAAACGTTGACATTGGCAAACGAGCGGACGTACAGAGAATTTGAGGAAGCCGGAAAACTCCACGCTGGGAGGGTTTCGAATATTTTTTCAAGCACCTTTTATAAGATGATCCTTTTTTGAAATAGGACAAGGCCATAAATAAAAACTAGCGTCAGTGCTGTGACCCTTGAGGCATTTAGGGGTCGTTTTTTAATTAATGACAGTTCAGTTAACTACACCACACCATCTGTTTCTCAATCCTAATATTTGTAAAGTAGGCCTACTGTTAGGACCAAGCCTTGCTCAGTAGTATTTTGATTTCGACTAGTTTTTGTTATTACTGTTGATCAAGATTCCTTAAATAAAGCGTAGGCCTACTAGGAAAACACATGCGAATTGTTAATGTTAACACGAAAAACAATTAATATAAAACGTATTTTATTGTTATGTTTACAGAAACATTGAGCGAACTGTACATTACAAACTAGATGACCCGGCGAACTTTGTACCCCATAAAAGTTAAAAAAAAACCAAATCAACCAGCCACCTTTATAAGTCTTTTAAAAACAATCACAGACAACATAAAACCGCTGAAAATGACTTTCAATTACATTACCTGTCAAATGTTTAATCAGCTGTTTCTAAAATACATTAAATTAATCTATGCATATGGTCAAAAACCATCATATTTTTCTTCATACGCATAACATACATATGTGGGGCTTAGCTCTAAATTTAAATACTGAACTGAAGATACATGTGTTAATCGGATTAAAGACGAATCCAACAAATCATAAATCATTAAAAAGATCCAGCCGGTCTCGAGTTACAAACTGCTTAACTAACACGACATCATGGCATGTAGCCTATATCTAGATGCATACTAAGAAAGTGTTTAAAAGTACAGTATTTTCTCTCAAAGTCCTGATATGAGGCAGAAAATCCATCATAGCGACCACTTTCAATTTCCATAGCTATACCGGGTGTCCAAAACCACCCGTACACCCCTTTAAAAATGAGGGAAACATTTTCTTACAAACGAAAAATAATACAGAACTAAATAAATTGGGCACGGTCTACCAAATGATGATATTTCAAATCCAAAATCACACCGAAGTGGCTTTTTCAGACCGGAAGTTGACTTTTTTAAATGTAAACTACTGATTTTGATCACAGAATCAGATTCTACGTTAAAAAGTACATAACTTTTGTCAAAAACATTTTTTGATAAAACATGTTTTCTACCTCTAATCCCCTATTAAATTCAATAATTTTGGGTCATTCATCTGCCAAAGTTACTTGAAACAATAATAGAGAAAAACAAATAACAAATATTACATAAAGACATGTGATAATAGAAACAGCTGTTTATTGTAAACACTCAACGAGCACATTAAACACTATAGTAATTGAGTAACAGCTCGTCTACACATTGCTTAGTTCCATTTTATTTTAAAAAGAAATCATTTGTTTTTACATTAAAGTGGTAAATGTAAAAACAAATGATTTCTAAAAAAAATTAAATCAAGCAATGTGTAGACCAGCTGTTACTCAATTACCGTAGTGTTTACAATAAACAGCTGATTCTATTTATCACATGTCTTTATGTAATCTTTGTTATTTGTTTTTCTCTATTATTGTTTCAAGTAACTTTGGCAGATGAATGACCCAAAATTATTGAATTTAATAGGGAATTAGAGGTAGAAAAAAGTTTTTTCAAAAAATGTTATTGACAAAAGGTATGCATTTTTCAACTTAGAATTCGATTCTGTGATCACAATCAGTAGTTTACATTAAAAAAAGTCAACTTCCGGTCTGAAAAAAGCCACTTCCGGTGTGATTTTGGATTTAAAATTGTCGACATTTGGTAGAACGTGCCAAATTTATCTAGTTCTGTATTATTTTTCGTTTGTAAGAAAAGGTTTCCCTCGTATTTAAAGGGGTGTACGGGTGGTTTTGGACACCCGGTATATATCTTAATCCACGTAAATTTCACGCCTAAATAACCCCATTTCAGAAGATTTGCATATTCAGTGTAACCATACCTCGAGTTATACATTACCTGATTTTAGAGTTTTGGTCCAAGAAGGAAGTACCGGTAATTATTTTATAGGGCAAGCCTACTTGCGTGCAACCGCATCTTGTTTACAAAAAGGTAAATTAAGTAATAAATTACAGCATCTCAAATATATCACAATTTATCACTCTATGATGCATAAAAAATATTATTTCATTGAAATAATATTAGTTAACTGAATGATAAATTGTCATATCTTAGACAAGCAGTAACTTCTGAATGAAAAAAAACCTTTTTTTAACCAGGTTAACGCACACCCAACTTCCGAAAAATGACTGCAAGGTTTTCATTCAATTGTGCCAAATACTTTAGTAGGTATCAGACGTTTTCAAAATTATAAACTTGAGTTTAATGGCATATATTAAAGCCTTGAGGAACTGTAACTTTGATTAGATGGACCATTTACGAAGCGGTTTGTGCTGTTAAAGTTAATGTTATTATCAATGTGTATGCATTAATTGACATTAATTGCATCAAGTATTGACAAGTTTCTGTTTTCAAACATCAGACTAGTAAGTAAAACGAACAGGTGGGCCTATTGAGGGCAAGCGGTGCCAATCTGTCGTATACTGCTACGACTGATTGGCACCTCTGCGGCCCGCCGTCAGCTTGTCACCACGACAGATTGGCACCACTCATTTCTTGAGGTTCCAATCTGTCGTGTACTGTTACGACTGATTGGCACCTCTGCGGCAGCCGTCAGCTTGGCACCACGACAGATTGGCACCACCCCTTTCTCCAGGTTCCAATCTGTCGTGTACTGTTACGACTGATTGGCACCTCTAGGAGCGGTGCCAATCTGTCGCGGTGCCAATCTGACGTGGTGCCAATTAGACGCGTACCCCTCCGAACTGTCGGTGATGACGACATCGTCATTGTGGCCGGCGTCTTCGCCCGTTTGGCCGACAATTTCCTCGGTAGTGGCTACGACGGTGACAACTTCGTTGACCTATTCCGCGCCAGCGACTATGTCCTTGGGGTCGCAGCCCCGGGACAGTCGCGTGGGTTGGATCTATGACCTCTCGAAAGGTGAGCTCATGAGAACGATGGACCAGTATGGTTTGGTGACCACTGGCTACTTCTGCGGAATTACGGCAGCGATTCTCGTCGTTTTTGGAAGCAGCGGAATGCCCGTCGGGTACAGCGATGATAGGCTGTGTATGGCTGGGGCTGCTGCACCGACATATGTACCGCCGGCTACTACAACTGGTGGAGCTTCCCTGACCCCCCGAGAACCGTTCCTCAGGTACTGGGTAATGCGGAATCGAATCAAGCAGAGATAGTGGGACTTAGCAGGGAGTTAGAGGTGGTTAAAGAGATCCTTGGTTGTCTTTGGAGACTGATACCCGGACTCTTAGAGAACATCTGGCATCGGTGGTGCGACAGGCGAGAGCTCGCCGAGTAATGGGGTCGGCTATGGGTTCGAAAGACCCGCCAACCCTACGGTCCCCTGTTGTGGCTGCTCCAATGCCTACCTTTGGGTTACCTAGTAGACCCGAGGGGATGGCAGCGGCCCAATGATATTTCTGAGAGACCAGCCCGGCCTTCTAGCTTGGAGCTGCCACGAGGCTCGGATATGCTCTCAAATGAGGCCAGCAGGGTGGAGCCAAAGGATTGCTCAAGATATGTGACATGGTCCGAAAGTGGGGTCTGAAGTTTGATGGCCGTAGAGACCCTGTGTCGTTCCTGGAGCGCCTTGAAGAGCTGATGGTCTCGTACTCTATAACATCAGAGGACCTGCTCAGAGCGCTGCCTGAGCTGTTGCAAGGCTCAGCGCTTCTATGGTACAGGAATTGCAAGGAGCTCTGTATTCATTTGAAGCTTTTCGGCATCAATTTGAGATCCAGTTCCTTCCACCTGGTTATCAGAGGAATTTGGATGAGGAGATCCGGAAAAGGACACAGGGTGAAGGCGAGCACTTCCGGGACTACGTGGTTGCCATAAGTACCTTGCTTAGGCGTAGCGGTACGTTGTCGGAGCATGGTAGATTGGACCTAATCTACAATAATATGCGTCCAGAGTACAAGCTGATGGTACGCCGGCGTGACTTCAGCAACCTGGCCGAGATGGTGGAGTTGGCTGAAGACTACGAGGCCTATTTGCGAGAGAAGGCCGCTTTCCGACCTCCTCCTTCACCAAACGTAGCGCTGGTTTTGGAAACCGCCTATGTTCCCAAGAAGAAGGCTGAAAAGTGTTTTGAAACGGCCGCGGTTGAAAGGCATAATTTTCAGAGACCATCCCTTGAGGCCAAGTCGATTGGGCAGCTAGTAGATTTTGACTCTAACCGGGTCCGTGAACAAAGGCCCCGTAATGACTAGGGAAGTTGCAGATGGTGCAAAGGATGTACGTTGTTTTAGGTGCCAGGAGATTGGTCACTTTGCCAGAGGCTGTGGCAAACTGAGGACCGTCTCCTGTTTTGGATGTGGGAAACCTGGTTTTACTGTGAACCAGTGTGGATGTCGTGCGGGAAACGGCAGGCCAGCTCAGACATCAGGAGGTCAACTGAGCGAGGCCACCCGAAACGAACGACCTCAGAAGAAAGGTCCGAGTGGCTCGGAAAACTAAACAGCCTGGTTGGTGGAGTAGAAGAACCGGCTGATTTCAGAGACAAGGCCCTTTGTTAAAGTTGTGCTGATGGGCAGCGTTTTTGTGGCGTTACTGGACACTGGGTCCGTCGTCAACTTGGTTGGGCGAGGAGTCGCCGAACATCTTCAACGCCAGGGGATAGAGCCTTGTAAGATTACCGCTCCTCTGAGGATGGCAGATGGGACACGGTCAAAGGCTGAGTATTCGTTTCGGCTAGCAGGAGAAGCTGCGGGTAGACGGTGGGTTGGAGACGCCTTGTACGCCCCCACTCTCACCACAGACATGATTCTGGGTATGGATGTCATCCGAGAAGTCGGATTGGTGACATGTGGGACAGAGGTAGTAAGAATGGGCGTGGGTGATGACTGTTCTGGCCAAGGTGGCCACATAAACAGTGTCAAAATTGGTGACGAAGACCCCGAAGGCCCTTGCAATGGAAATCCCCGTCTGGTTCCTGATGCCAAATCATTCAGCACCACGTTGGCTGGTAGTGGCGAGTAGAAGAGTTTTTCTTTGTTTTGCTTCGAGACCCGTGGGAAAAGAGGAATCATTGGGTTAAGAGCCGGAGTATTTTGTTTTGGCCGGAGTTCAAAGATTTTTTTTTCTTTTTGGCCGTTTTCTTTTTTTTCATCCCGATGTAAGTGGGGGATGTAACGAGTTATTTTTCCTAGGGGGGTAAATATTTGCTATTTGGCCGCGCAGTGATTGTTGAGGTAGGCAAGCGGCGGCGGCGAACCTGGCTAGCGCCCTTTGACCCGGCTTATCAGTGCCGATAAGCCTGGGATATCCTAGTTTCTCAGGATAGCCTAGGACAGACATTCTAGTGTTGGATCTCGTAGAGTAGAGAGCGAGCGTGTGTCTAGTGAGACGTCCAGTGGTGTACGTGACAGTGGTGTCGGAGTATGCTGGTGGTGTGATCGCGCCGAGTGTTGGTGTAAGTTGGGTACTGACCCACTTGTGGTGAGTGGACGACGTGATATTATTAGTTTGATAATGTTAATATCTGGTTTTATTGCGAGAGTTAGAGTTGTAACCGTGCTGGTCAAAGCCTGACGGTAGTTAGGATTTATATTAGTCAAGAATAATATTAAAGTATATTCCTGACGGTTCTGGGCAGGTGCTAGAGCGCAAATAATATAATTTATTGACTGTAGTAGTTATTATTTTGCGTTGTACCAAGAGTTAGTTATATTACTAATAACTCTGAGGCCCGACAAACCTAGGTTGCACGATTTAGCGTGCGTAGTTGGAAACACGTGGCCAGTAGGCTAGTAGCTAATATTATTAGCCTATTAACAGAAGCCCAGCTAAGTAACATAAAGTTGGTAGTAGCAGTAACAGTAGTAGGGTTGTTATTGTATATTCATTCGATTATTTTAATTAAATGGTAGTCCAACACGTTATCTTGGTAGCTTGGATAGCGGAGTACCGGCTATCAGATAATATATTTATCTAGTGTTTGGAACGTATTTAATATTTATTTATCTGCTACTAAGTAGCTCAATATTTTAATAGTGCAATTGCCATTTAGTTTTGCTTGTTTGGCTTGGTATTTATTGAGACCAGCTACTAGTGGTGTAGTCACTCTACCTATAGGGCACTTTTATATTATTATGTGGTACGATTATTGAGTGAACTGTTTGATTCTTAGCTTGGGCATTAGAGTTGTGGATTGGATTATAGTGGCCTAGTAGACCCCGCCTGGTGATAACACGCGTTGTGGTTTTTATTGGCAAGTCGTCGTGTAACTCACCGTGTTTTAGGCACTCTGGGCTTAACTATTGGATAGTTAGGACGAAGCCCGAGTTGCGTAGTCAGCAACGACCCCCTAGGAGTGTGGAGAATCGGCGTAGGCCTGGTAGTGATTATTGCACGTTTGTTTTGGTGACTTGTTTTTACTTGTTCACAGTGCCCGTGTATGAGCCAGTCCTATACCGGTTAGACCCGGCTTTTGGCCTAGTGGTTTCCCTGACCTTATCGCAGACCCTGGAACAATACCCAGCCATTGTAGGCTGAGCTATCCCCGGCAAAACGGTTGCGACTGCACGCACTTTTAATATATATATTTTTTCAGTGCAGAACATCTCGTCGCACATTGCTACAGTTACCGTTTTTATAAGATAAATTACGTTGTATGCTATTCACATCAAAATCAGATACACTAAGTGTTAGAATGTAATATATATTCGCATTTATATCATTTTCTACAGCAACTTGGGTCTATCAGCTATACCGACAACATTTCAGAAGGAATCATATTTTGTGATATTTTTATTTGAAAATGGTAAGCATTTATTTCATATAATCTGTCAAAGAATCCTTAAGGATGAAGTTTTATTGAAGTATGTTTTTACTTATGTGCCTACAATCGCTTGTTAGCTATACGCATCATATTTTAAATCAAATCTTGAATTATAAAAAAAGATTCTCAATAAAAACATTGAACAAGGATATACATTGGAACCGGCTTCTCACATATGGATTACATTAGGAATAACAAGAATTTGGTTAATGATAAATTATGGCTAGGTACTTATTCAAATTGTAACAGATAACAGTGATATATTTAGAATTTTACACCTTTCCTAAGCGAAGGCCAATCGATGATCAATGCTAAGAGAGATTTCAGAACTTCGCTTTTGTTTACACCTGAGTTTAAACGACACGGCAATCAAAACATGAACAAAAAGATTAATACCACTTAGTGTTTGGTTCATTGTATATTTACTCGTAATACGATGATACTTTGAATCCAGAAAAGCTTTTAAAACTAATGGATTTTAAAGACTTTAAAAAGTAAATAACAACAGCTCAAACAGATTAAGCCTATTACGTCAATTGAATAATTAAACTGCTTTCCGCTGCGAATATTTATAGAATGGATGTTCAGAGTTTACTAATTAAAGACATTTATACACTCCATTATGAGTCTAAATCTTATGAAATTGTGTGAGCAAAAATTTACATAGGTTAATCAGACTGTTAACAGATTCATATAAAAAACTTATTTTAAAAACCTTGCCGTCTTGGTTGGGATAGAAATTATAAAATGAAGCTTTATTTTATACATAAGTGAACTTCATTCTTTAGAAGGTGTTGCGGCTCTAAATATTAATCAATTTCAATAATTGATGTTTCGAAAACTTAACAAGTATTACAGTAGGTGTTAGCGACAAGGACTGTAAGATCCTGCAAGCTAATGATTTTTTTGTAAAGTACATGTCTAATAAAGGACTTATGATTTAGGGACAAAGTCAAGCCCGTTAATAACAGCTGTCTGTTTCCATTTTTAGTTGTACCCAGAAGTAGTAAAAAACTTGAGCGCGCTACTTCTGTGGCTCATAAAACCGGCGTTAAATTTTAGAGGACACGGTCCTAGAACAACCTCAGTCCGGTGGGGTTTCGGCTTCCTGGAACGAAACATCACGAAACTTACAACCGCTCCAAGGCAGAATGACTCAGACGGCTCAGATGAATTGTAAAGACCCGTGAATCAGCCTGGTATTTACGATATTGGTAGTTTCTCAAGTTATATCATTTTAAAATTCAGCAAATTGCCCTGAAGTTTTTTAATGTTTAACAAAAAACACAAAAACAAAAAAAAATTTAAACAAAATATAACTGTTTAGTGTTTAAAAGATAAATAAATAGCTAAAGGAATTATTGCAAATATATTTTGCTCCTCTCAATAAGATGGACATCGGTCCGTTTAACATTTCAGGTCGTCCAGACCCTCATTAAAAATTAACTATATATCATTACTTAAGTGATAATGAGTGTGTGGGCATCGTTGGCCCCTTGCAGGTAGGTGACATAAAAAGATTGGCTGGGTAGCTGAGTGGTTATAGTGATCGCATAGTAATCAAAATGTCACCGGTCCGATCCTGATAAAAGTCAGTAGCTACTTGATGGTTCGAAACTGGACCCAGCTGTTCCTGATCATTGGGCTTTTAATAAATGATCCTGACTAATGAAATCGCTGATTTTAGTCAGTAGCAAAAGCTACACAGGTCATCACACACCATTCTACACTCATCCTTCACTCATATTTGGGTTAAAAAACGCACCTAGGTGGCGTCCGCATCGCAATGTTTTATATTTGAGGTTTGCCACTCGGAGCTTTATCAAACATCAAATATCTAGGTGTGGAAGACATAAGTATATTGGTATAAACCTTTTAATTACCCAGTTTTTGTTATGTTTTATGTAATAGTTTCTTTCGTGTTTTACGACTATAAATAATACGTTTTGTCCATATAGAAGGTATTTTTGGCAGATGTCAGCTAATTAACCTATGATTTCAATGAGGAGGTTACTGGAAAACTATAATATACTTATTCAATAATTTATTTTTAACATTTTTCCGTCGGAACTTAAGAACAATTCAGCCAATAAAATACTATTTTGGGTTATTTGCCCTTAAAACTTTAACACTAAGAAACACAAAACACTGATTCAAATACATATTTTTTTATAATTATGATGCTTTCACTCTACAAATATTTTATCCCCTATTCACTGCAGAAAAATTTCATTTTTAATTATTAGAATCTGCTTGAATTACAATACCTATGTTCTACAAGCGGAAAGCTGTTGTAATGAAATCGCAGTTTTATCACTATTTTTCTTTGTCCAATTTGTGGGACGAGTCCTAACAACTTTTTAACATATAACCACATTATTTATCCACTGAGTTGCGTTAATAAGATGATTTGTGTACGACTTATTTGTGGTTTTCGTGGAAATTTGTAGTATATTAGGAAAGGCCGTATTAATTGTGGTTTAATTTATAAAACTTGAGGTGTTTGATTTAGTTATTACTAGCAGAGTACCCGCTCTTCGTACGAGGTCTATGTATGTTTGAATTGTGCTTATTGCAACCTGAAATTTATTTTTTTTAATGTGTGCTGGAACCTAATCACGTGTTACTATGTATACTAAAGCAAAAAAAAATATATCAAAATATTTCAAGTAATATGAAACATTATAATTTTACTACATTATAATTTCCCCACAAAAATCTGCCAATAAAATAATTTACGTTAGCTAAACTTGATACACTTATGCTAAGAAGCTAGGTTGATACTGACGATTATAAAAACGTACTTATTTTATATTATCAATATTCTATTCTATTATTCTATTTATTCGATTTATTCTTCCAACTGTAACACCATTTTTACATTCAAAAATACATTAAATAGGTTAAATCACTTCAAGTATTACGGGCTTATCATTATAATTAATTAGTTTTTAAAATCTATGAATAAATTGCCCTGACACTTTAGCTGTACAGAATATCGTATGCATATTTAACTTAAATTTTCAATTACTATTTAAAATCATAAAATACACTTAGTTACTTAATCACTGAAGATAAAGATTTTTGATGAATTTATGGAAATAAAGACTATAATCTTATCTCTTTAGCTTAGACTGCGCTAAGGACCTTTGCGTACCTCACTTTTTCTGAAATGGTTGTATTGTTGCTTAAGTGAGTCCTCTCTTTAGGTTTTCCTATAAGAGGCAATGCATTTTTTTGTTCATCCGGAAATCGGCTGAGAAGAAACTCAGCCAATTCTTCATGTCGTTGCCTTGGATTTTTGGACTTCTCGTAACATTCGTGATATACAGTTGGGTGTTTCATATCTTCTGAAAATATATTTCTAACTTTGTTATTTCCACATAGGACGTAAATTTTTAAGAAATATCTTCACAGGAAAGGTGTTATGTTAACGTTGGTGATTAAATATTTTTAATCCCTTGGATATAAACGGATTTGTTCACCTTTTTTCAATGTAGACACTTCACAAAGCAAAGGCGATGGCTCATCTCCAAAGAGCAGCCTGTTGCTAAAGATACCTTTTTGGAGGAATCGCTGTAACTGTATCAACAGTTTACGGCATTATCCATTTTCCAATGGATATATTAAGGCATTTTGCACAGTCTATCATGAGATACATTTTCGTTCAGTCATATTAGGGTTTTAGGTGGAAATAGTTTCCTTAACGGGAAAACTTTGCATATGTTTAGTACTAGCACCCAGTAACAAAATATTAAAAATCAAAATTCGTGAATGCTGAGCTAAGGCCGCTAAATTGGAAAAGCCCTGGCAAGCCCTCTGGTTTTGGTACATCATGTATTCAAATAACTTTCAAATATATTTAAGTTATTCCTAGGGGTGTATTTAGAGGAAAATATTTTAATTTTATGTCCGGAGGACCAATGGTTTGTCTGAAATCAATAGTGGACACCTTGTGAGATTCACCCAACTTTCAATAATAATCAGAAATATTTAATTTATACCTATGATTGCTAAAAGACGAATGAAATTGAGTTGATTGTCTTAAATTGTTTGCGCAAGTTAGATAAAGCTCTGTTGACGAGGAAGCGATACAAGTTTGAGGAAGCTAGCAGCAAGCAGCTGTCGCGTGATGGCCACAGTTTGATAACTCTGTAAAGGTCCTCTTGTTTGATAACTTTGGGTAACTACGTTAACGTAAGTTATAGCGGAGGCCTGCTTTACAATAGCTCAACTTAACAAATTGATTTATCAATTGTTTACTCTAGGTTGTACCAACAATCCATTGTAAACGGATACACGCAACTTTACTAGTGATAATAAAAAAAAAAATAAAGACAGGTTTTTGTCACTGTTGAGAAATATGCATTAGCTATGAATCAAACATACATTTTATGAGTTACCATAGTAAATATGAACACAATTTTTTAAAGACTGAGTAACAATACAGCACAATAAATTTAAAGTAAGCTGTAAAGAAAGTAAGATAAGTCTATATAATTTTATTGGCGATAAAACTATGGTTATGCGCAATTTCAATACTTGTAAAAGCCTTCTACTGCTAGCCTTTGAGTTATTCAAGAAAGTCGTCTTATATACTGTAGTAACAGCTCATTATTTATCATTTTTTCATTAGTACTGAGTACTCTTAATACTAATAATAGTAATTACAGTAAGTTTAACTCATTTAACTGTATTTGATCGTATGTTTGGATAGTGTTGGTTATGCCTAAGTCTGCCGGTTGTAGTTTTTGTGTACCTCTGGCATTACTAAGTTCAAGTTTAGGATAATGAATTAATTAATTAAACTCGTGATACCTTGTAGCATAAGTTTCTCTTACTAGATATAGAATAATAAGATTAGTCTAAAATTTACTGACAAATGGTAGTTTACAGAGTTTAATATAACTTTTAATTTGACTTAATTTGACTTAATTTTTTGAGTTTAATTTGACTAACGGAATGCAGTAAACAAATATACATTTACGTTGCATAACCGTAGTTCATAAACAGATATATTGCTCTACTATATTTTGTTCATAGTTTCAGAATTTTGTTCATAGTTTTGTTGCAATCTACTGGTATTACATTGCTCAATAAATGAGCATCTCCGTCCTTAGTAATTGTGAAAAATTCGATAGCCTTGTGTTGCTATATTTCCGTCCGTTTTGCTAACCTTTTTTTCTTGCTATATACACCATTTCTTTATGATTAATTTAGGCATCAAAACAGTAATTAATACCTAACATCATCTATAGTAACAACAAATCTAAATAATGCATGATTTAGGTTAAGATGGATACAAATTTAATTGACCATCGCAAATATTAGATTACAACTTCAATATAGTTTTCAAATATTTGGTACTCCAAAAAATCCTCATTAAGTTAAATGTTGTTATAAAAATTGCTTAGTTTATTGACAGATAAATAAATAATTTATTTGGTAACAAACAATTGAAGTAACTCAATGCATTTTACATTATAACAAAGTATATATAGTTGTTGGTTTAGCGGAGGTAAAAGTGTCAATCCAATATAACGACGAACTGTATTGTTATCGATTTTCAAGTCAAGCCGTCAAGGATACTGAACTAAGTGTATGGCTTTGACGTTTTAAGTACCTTTATAAAGACAAATAAATAGAAATCAAACCCTCTAGTACTATTGAAATAATAAACAAACATTCACCCAAATAAATACAATAATTATATACAAGCATGTTTACCATTGACAATTTGGAAAGAGAAACTAACTAAGTTATTACATTTGTTAGGACAGATAACGCTTACTTTAAATGTATGCATAATAACTTTTAACCAATTGAGATACAGTGATGATTTATAATACTACAGGAAGCCACAAAGCGATAAAATAATATCTTGAAATTAACTATTAATTGTTTCACGTTTATTACAAAATCAATATAGTACTTTAGTCTTACAAAATGTATACAAAAATAAATAACTAATTTGACTTCAATTCGATGTATTCATTATAAGCCATCGTGTTTCGGCTATTATCCACCAAATAAATAATAAATATCTGAGACTTTTTTTACTGTTAGATTGATCAAATGAAGTTCTGTGAAGACGTCTTTTTACTTCAGATACAGTCTTCCAGTATCTGTATTATACTTTTATGAAGTACAGATATTTATGCAATGTTGGTAAGCAAATTTTATACTTCCCAATAAACAATTTATAAGAATTGTAACTAAATATGTTATTCTGATTTAATGTTTTTTTAGCATTGTTTTAAGTATGTACTTACAATGGTTTTACTTATCATATTTTAATAACTCTATTAAAAAGAATAAACATGATTATCCAACAGAATTCTATAAACTTGAATTAATTAATTATTCGTGATACATTTGCATAATTGACATATTTGTTGAGCAAGATTATCTAACCAGGCTACTGTGGTATGAGCAAGCAATGTCTCGTTGCCAGCAATCGTGACAGGTGATAAGGCATGATTAATAGATTACCTTCTCTTATATATTATTAAATGGCTCCCTCAGTGATATTACTCAACCAACCATTAAGAGATAAGTATTTGAAATAAAACTACATCTACCAGTATTTGTCCCTACTAGATAACAAGGTAAAACAAGTGTGGTTGATTTCAACGTTGGTCACGAAAATGTTTTTGACAATGGTGATTAAATATATATGATTATATGATTTTGACAAATTTCCCCATGCAAGGAATAAGCTATTATCGTATGTCTCATGCCAAGACCCGGACCCGGGACGGATTCACATTTTCATTTCGAGGTCCTTAGAGGCCAAAAATACCATATTTGTTCAAATTTATATGTGTGCGTGTGAGTGTATTTTATGTGTGTTGCGATAACTCGAGCAAAGACGATTTCATTTTGACGAAACTTGTAAAAATGTGTAAACCTCCGTTTATTTGAACAACTTCGCGAACCAGCATGATCGGAATATAAGAACGTTGGTAATGGAGTAAAGATGGAATTTCCCCATCTTTTACCATAAAAAAGATGAAGTTTTTGTAAAACCATGTTGTATTGCTCAACAAATAAATTAATTATGTAAGCATTGTAAGGCGCTTAAAAGGGAGAAAATAAAAAAATGCAAATTTAAAATTTCCATGCTATTTTATGAAGAATATATATACTATTATATATAGAGAATATGTATAATGTCGTTGTTTGCTTGTTTATGGACATATAAGGTTTAAATTAGGAAATGTTATTTATTCCCAACTGAACTATTAACATAAAAAAAACACTTTTACATTCCCTACAGAAGTAAACCTATGTTCTCGTTAAGCTATTGTTACTTAAGTAGTAAACAAATCTGACGTATTTAGGGTGACATTTAAGTAAAGAGTTAATCAGGCAATTCGCTTAATCTGCTGGTTACTGTAATAGGGGTATTTTTAGTTATTATTTTAATTGAATGTATTTTTGTATGTAATCATTGATGTGTTACTTATAATAAGAACATGTCCGGGGTAAATATTCCCATTCCAAGAAAGGGTCGTTGTCCAGTTGCTAAACAATTAATCAAAATCTCTTTATTGTCTTTCAGCCACAAAGGAAATGACATCGTCAAAAAGAATTTGTAATATAACAGCATCATATAATATGACATCTTATCGTTAAATCAAACAAATCATTCAAATAGAAATGGACTACGTTACAATAACCTTGATCTTCAATTATTTAAATGCTTTATCTAAACCTCCAAGGACAAGAAATTATCTATAGAGTAAAAAAAATTTAATTTATCAATGAATTAAGGATAATTTTGGGTTTTTTATAGTAACTGTTACTGCAGAAGGGGGTAATGTATTTAAAACACATTTATACTAAGATATGTGTATGTAGCTATTACGTGTAGGATTAAGTCTTGTAACCGGTTGGATGAGATATTGGCTATTTCTTGTGTAATGTGCATGTACATCTGATCAGAGACTGTACTGATCTATATTCTCTTTTACATTATAACAAATAATTTAAAGTTTGTTATATTTCATACATTTAGTACGACTTGGTCTCACATTCATAATGATTTGCATGGCAGAAACAGAAGCTCAATGGAGAACATAATTTATAAACAACATTCGCTTATTATGTTTTGCATATGATAACTAGCTTAAATAACATTCCTTATCCTTAAATAAAAATCTCAATCTTAGTTTAGTTGCCTATGGACAAGAGAAGCATAGAGTTTAGAGGAGCCTTAGGTGTTCTAACTGGTAAAAAAGCGCATCTGTAAATTATTTTGCCTTGTGACAAGGAGAAAAAAAAACTAATTTATATCAAGAACAAACACCTAATAATACAGCAGTTTGCATTAGATGTCTAAAATAATAAAACATGTTTTTTTTTCTTTTTTGCAAGAAGAAGGCAATTGCTTTACAACACAGGTGGCCAGCATGTGGCGTGAGAGTCCCGAATGGACCAGACTGCCCACTAACAAACCCCCTCTACTCATTTGGATTTTTTATAAGCGTTTGCTTAATACAGAACTGTGCAAAATGTTAATTGGGGGTGAATAAAGGTAACATAAATTACTGTTTCATGTTTATAGGATATGACTGTGATACAATTTCTAATACAAATATCCCTAATGACACTACCAAGATATTCAATATTAAGATTTAAATCAAACCTTTTCCCAATATTTTTTTATAGAAATTACAAATTTCACACTTTTTCTTGAGGTATTTATTCCTAAATGTTCAGTTGATCTTACTGTATTTGATATTTTTAACCTGGAAAAAGATGTGTTTTGTCTTGTTTTATATTTACTTAAAAAGTAAATTGTTTACAAATTTCTAATGATAGTTGGTTAAGTGCTCAATAAACTATATTAATACCATGAAAACAGTACTATATTAATAAACTATATGCTATTCACTATATTTTATGATGGGTTTATGATGTCACTAAAATAGAAACGGGCTTAGCCATCACCCAACAAATCTACTCAACTCAATAGACAATAGACAATAGACAATAGACAATTTTCTTTATTTGTGATTTCTTTAAGAAATACAATGGCGTCAGAAAAATTCAGAATGTATAACATTTAGATTGTTTTAACAGTTTACATTTTCTTTTGTGTTGAAAGTTCATAATTGGTCAAAAAATTCCTTAAGGTAGTACACCGGTCGGTCCACAAGCCAGTCCCAGAGTTGCTGTTTGAATTGGTTTCCTGTTGCGTTCTTGAGGTTGTTTGGAAGAGAGTTGATGATTTTTCGGCCAATATAAGAGGGTTTTCTGCTGTATTGTGTAGTGTGGTGGATCGGAAGGTTGTAGTCGGCTGCTTTTCTGGTGTGGTAGGAGTGAAAATTCTCATTTCTGGGAAGGTTAAGTTTTTTTGTGTACAGGACAACTCCATGGATGTAGAGTGCTGTCACTGTTAGGAGCTTAAGGGATTTAAATGCTTCCCTGCAGCTGTCTAAGCGCTCAAGGCCGGAGAGTGCCCTGAAAGCTTTTTTCTGGAGTACCAACACTTTGTTGAGGTTTGCTTCTGATGTTCCTCCCCAAGATATTAAGCAATACCTTATATGCGATTCTATTACAGCATAGTATGCTGTCTTAGCTGTTTCCAGACCTCCTATCCATTTCATCCTCTTTATTACATGGACACCAGATGCAAGTTTTTTGGTCAGGTTGTGTATGTGGTCGTTCCAGGAGAGGTCTTCATCAATTGTCAGGCCCAGCAGTTTTGAGTTTTTTTCAACGGTTATTTCAGGAATTTCTTGGATTTGTTCATGTTTTCGGCTGAAATTTAACTGGGTTGTTTTTGATGGATTAATGGCCAGGTCATTTTGAAGGCAGTACTGCAGTGCTTTGTCTGTTGAGGATAAGATGTTGGAGTGCAATTCTTGTGGTAAGTCATGCATAAATAGAAGAGTTGTGTCATCAGCGTACATTATTGTTTCACAATTGTCATTCCTAATAAAATCTGGAAAATCATTGGTGAAAAGGATGAACAAAAATGGGCCCATGACTGAGCCCTGGGGCACTCCCCTGTTAATCGAAAGTTGTGTGGACCTATGTACAGATTTTCTCCCATTTGTGTTTTGCTGGATTTCGACAATTTGTGTACGTCTTTTCAAATAGCTTGCCACCCAGTCTTTGGCCATTCCCTCTATTCCTAGGGCTGTGAGTTTCCTTAGGATGAGATTATGGCCCAGGCAGTCAAAAGCTTTGCTGTAGTCAAGTAAGACTGTTGATACATATCTGCGTGCTTCTAGATGGTCAATGATTTGTTCGATTAAACTAGTTAGAGCTGTGGTGGTGGACCTCCCTTTGCGAAAACCATGTTGGTTTTTAGTGATGAGATCATTGCTTTCCAAGTGACTCAGCATTCTTGACAGAGCGACCTTTTCTATTACTTTTGAAAAGGTTGATATTAATAAGATAGGGCGGTAGTTTTCTTGTTTAGTGCGTGAGCCTTTTTTGTGCTTTGGGTATATTTTTGCTATTTTTAGGGCGGAGGGAAATTGTCCAAGGCTAAAAGATTTGTTTATTATGCTGACAAGTGGGGCTGCCAGTTGTTCGGCACAGTGTTTTACAACTTTTGATGGCACTTCATCTACTCCACATGACAGCTTTGATTTCAGTGAGGCTATTGTTGCTAAGACTTCTTTAATGGTTGTAGGAGTTAAAATTAGTGGCTGGACATTGCTTTGTGGTAGAAATAGTGGATGTGTAATTTTTTTGTTTTTGAATTGGCTTCTGTTTTTCTCTAAAGTGGAGTCTGCTATTTCTGCAAAATATTGGTTTAGGTGTTCAGCAATGTCAGTGGGGTTATCTAATATTTTTCCCTCTATTTCCAGCTGCAGATTTGGTTCTTCCTTCTGTTTACATTGTTTTTCTTTGTTGATGATCTCCCAGACAGCTTTGGATTTATTATCAGCACTTGTGATGTATTCTGCAGTGGCTTGTCGCTTGAGGGACCTGAGCTTTAAATCATATGTTTTCTTTTTTTCCGACATTGTTGTTTTATCATTTACATTTCCGGTAAGCTCTTATCTGTGTAAGGCATCTAGAAAATCTTCTTTAGTATTTTGACTTCTTCATCATACTGAACCTTAATTTTCTGTCCTTTCTGCTTAGCTCTTATTTTTTTGATAGGGCAGGCATGGTCCAGTATGAGCCTTACAGTCCTTTGGAATGCAGAGTATGCCTCTTCAGCATCAGGGGCATTGTGCACCTTTATCCAGTTTTCTTTGGAGAGTTCGTCTTTCATGCTATCCAGGTTTTTTCTTGAAAAAATTCTTTTTTGTGACATATCCGTTTTAACAGTAACTTCACTTTGTATTTTGACGGTACATGTTTGGCCTGTGTGATCTGCTATTCCAGCGTTAATTATAGCGAAATCTATAGCATTATCATGTGTATTCGTACAGATACAGTCTATAGAGGTTCTTGAATGGTTAGTGATTCTTGTCGCTGGGAGTGGTAGTCTTCTAACTCCAAAAGTTGACAGTTCCTCTTCAAGATAGTTACTACTGGCATTTTCAGTTAGCCTGTCTATATTGATATCGCCCATTAATACAACGGTCTTGGTGTCAGCTTGAAGTGACTCTAGAACTTCTGATAGGATGTCAATGGCTAACCTAGCTTGTCCCTCTGGTGGTCTATACATACCAAGTAAGTAGAAGTTTTTGTTCTTTATCCTTATTTTCACTAATGCTGCTTCAAAAACTAACTCTAAACTTTGGTTGGAGATTTCTATTTCTTCTGCCTTGATAGCAGCAGTTTCCTGGATATAGATTGCAACTCCTCCCATTCTATGCTCTTCCCTGCAGGAATATGTGACTAGGTTGTACCCACTAATCTTAGTGAGTAATAACATATCTGAGCTGAGTCCATGTTCAGTAATCACCAAGATAGTGGGTTTGAGTTCACTCATTAGATGATTTATTCTTTCAATCTTTTTCCTAAGACCTTGAACATTTTGGTGAAAAATTGTGATGGAGGTTGTTTTATTTTGTGTAATAGGCCTAACTAAATGTCCCTGATTATCTCTTCTTTGTGCTTTGGGGTTTGTGTTTTGGTTGTTGTCATTCAGGGAAGAAGTTGATTCTATGTTTTGTCGTCTGTTTGTTTCTTCACACCTAAAAAATGGTTTAGGGTCTGATTTGAGTCTTTCAGTATTGATTGGTTATGTTGTTTACATTGTGGTAGCTTATGGTGTGAGATCCCATTTATGTACTCTATGTGTTGGTTTAAAAAGTCTTCAAGTGATTCATTTGGTTGTAGTTTTTTAGCGGTACAGGGAGGTCCTTTTTGTACTTTAAAAGTCTGTCTGTTAGCAGGAAGTTTATCAATGATGGGAGATTCTTGTTGTGCACATTGAGTGGACTTAGGGCAAGGAGTGGACTTTAAACTGTTCTGGAGAGTATTTAATTTCGATTTTGTATTGTTTATGTTTATGTCCTTTTCTTTACTTTTTTTCATCTGGAGTGACACACTAAAAATATTCCTATTCATTACCCTTGGCTGTTTCCTTATTCTTCCGTTTGCATTGGATTTCGGGCTTTCACAAGACGGTGTGGGTTGTGTATCACTGGGGAAGTTTGTATTCTTGGCATTCTCTTGCTGAAATATTTTACTTTTAATTGCTGTTAAAGTGTTTTCTGTTTCTTCTTGCCAGGTCTTCAGCTTCGTTAGCTCAAGTAGCAGGGACAATGAGCTGTTTTGTGTTGGGAGCTCAGAGCTGTGGGTTTGAGATTCGGAGTTTTTGAATGTTAAAGTGTTTTTTGCTTGATGATTTCCAGAAACATTATATTTTGTTGGGTTCTTTATAGTTTGCTGTAGGTTCTTTATTTCTTTTTCTAGATTACAAATTACTTGATCTTTGTCCTTGTCTTGATCTTCAAACATTGTTGTTAGTTCAGCTCTGAGTTGTCTCTCTTTGATTAGCTGTTGCTCAGCTTCATTTAAGGTTTCTGTTATCGATGTTATTTGATTTAATAAAGATTCCTTCTCATGTTCTAGTTCCTCGATTTTTGCTTCATAACTCATTTCAAGAGAATTATTTTTGTTGAAAATCTAATGGGTTAGTTTAGTATTTTCTATAGTCAAATCATGTAGGTCTTGTTTTAACTTATTGTTTTCTGTAAGTAGGACATTACCAACTTCGGCAGCTAAAGTTAGGGATGTCTCTAAGTCTTCCTGTTCTTGAGCTTGAAATTGTTTTATTTTTGCTTGAAGGTCTTCTGAGCTGGTTTTGACTTGACATTCAGAGGTTGTTTCAATCTTTTGATCGATTAAGGGGGTTGTGCATGTAGGCAGAAAAGGGATTGAGTCCCTTTGAAGTTTACATTCTTTGCAGCTCCATGATTTGTAACCAGCTTTAATGATTTTTCTGAAATCACTTGTTGACATTCCAGTACATTTAGAATGGAACCACTTTCTGCAAGGACCTGTGCAAACTATTGCTGAGTACTTGACTCCAAGGTCACATGCACCACATGGAGTCTTAGACATAGTTTGGTTTTTCTGGACAGCGCCTAAAAATTGGGCAGTTTTTTAGGCAAGCTTTGGCTGGCTGCTTCTGTTGAAAATTGAGAAAATTTTGTGATAAAAATTGGACAGTTTTTTAGGCAAGCTTTGGCTGGTTGCTTCTGTTGAAAATAGAAAATATTGTGTGATAAAAAATGGGGCAGTTTTTTAGGCAAGCTTTGGCTGGTTGCTTCTGTTGAAAATTAAAAATATTGTGGAAACAGTTTTTTAGGCAAGCTTTGGCTGTTTGCTTCTGTTGAAAATTGAAAATATTGTGTAGTAAAAATTGGACAGTTTTTTAGGCAAGCTTTGGCTGGTTGCTTCTGTCAGTAGATGGTGGTCTGATTGATAGAAATACTGTTTTTTATTAAAGCTTTGGCAGGCTGCTTAGGTCAGTAGATGGTGGTCATTTTCATATAAAATAAAAAAGGTCAAATTTTGAGTATAAATGTGTTTGATTTATGGGTAATCAACTCCTTGTCAGTCAGATAGAAACAATACAGTGCTATTTGTACTGCAGTCAGCTGAAAGGTGTTGTCGTAGCGTATGCACTGCTGACGCGGTGTCTGGGTCAGCTGCCTTGTCACATGTGGTGTAGCACCTGTGGTGAGGTTATCTTGATGGTGTTGGATAACAGTGACGTGTTTAGTCACTCATGTGTTGGCATTATTTGTGACGTCACAGTCTACTGTTTGTTTTCTTAGTATTATTACTGTAGATGAGCTGTTTGTCTGACTTAATGAATTAAACTAAAGTATTTGTAATTTATGTAGAGGTGTGTGCTTCAGTTGCTCTCACAGTGGTATATTCTTGAAATTGGATACGAGCTTCATGTGCAGCTGCCTTTTAAAGTAGGTCAACTCTGTGTTTTTAATTTATCAATGGATTCTTGCTTTAGCTCTTTTTATCTTATATTATATTTGTAACACTTACAGTTGCTGTTGAGGTTGTGGTGGTGAGTATTTAGTAAGTATTTTGTTGGGTTTACCTACTAATAACTGCACTAATATGAGGAGCACTTTCACAGTGAAAAAAAAAAACTCTGCACTTTATACAGCATTTATATTTTAATAGGCAAGCATATTTCTTTAAAACCTTTTTTCTCAGCTCATGTACATCACAGGGAAGATATACGCATACTGTTAGAAATATAGTTTTCTTTAGATGTGGAGAATCCCTTTATAAATTAAAATAGGCTCAAAAATAAGAACAAAAAATGAATTTGAAATTTGAAAAAAATTAACATGGTTCTTATGAGTTGCCATGCTGCTGACGAAATAACAACAAAATATAAACATAAAATCAAAACAAATCAAATAGATTCCAATCATCACATGTTTTATTTACAGCGTGGGGGTGAAAATAGAGAAGTCTGCTCATTACATATTTTTGGTCTAGTTTCAACCACTGGACGACCTCTAGTATGACATTATTGGGCTAAGGAATGACCCTTGTGGCACCTCGATAGTTTAAATTATCCAATGGTATAGTAAAATTAGTGGTATTATTTTCTTTTGTTTGTTTTTGTTATTTCTTCATATTGCTGTCTAATATTTAAGTATGATTTAAGCCAAAGCTCCCCATTATATACCAAGGATAACAATATATTTACCAGCAAGGAATGTAACACAATAACAAAAGCCTTACTGAGGTCCATAAAGACCTAAGTAATATTAATCCCCTTTTTGCATTGAATGTATTACTGATTCAATAAATTGAACACTCTCACTGATCACAAACTTACTGAGCGAAAGCTATCTTGTTCTTTATCAATAAGTTGTTTGTGTCCAGAAATTCTGTAAACTAAACACTCAACTCGTTTGGGAAAGTTTGTAAAACAATATCGTGGAGTCCTGTGGACAACGGCCAGAACTTAAATATGTTTTGTGTTTTAATTTCAACGGAAAAAATCTTCACCTGAGTGTTTTCCTTGTTGTAGCAGGATCCAATAGTTAGTCGATGGAAAAATATTACTAACCTAATTGGTTCTTCAAAGGCTTAAAAAATGTGATCAGTCCTTTTGGTGTAGTTGCTTTCTATTGGGGCATTTTTGTTTATAGGTCTGTTTTTATGACGAATGACTGAATGACCGAATCGTTTCCAAAGGAAGCAATAGACAAATAATAAAATTGTAAATTAGTATTTGTTGTATTAAGAATGTATGCTGTATGTATTAGTGACAATGAGTCTTTATTTTGGAAGTTATGGAGGTGCTTTGGAGCGTCTCAAAAGTTGGAAAGAAACTTTACATAGGTAATTCCAACAACTGTTGTAAAACGTCTTAACATATTAAGAATTGACAGCTGGGTAGGGTATAAGGTATTAGGATAATGTTATCTCGATCAATACGCATTTATTTTTTGGGTAACTGTCTTGGAGGAATAAATAAATAATATTACTTTTGCTTAGTCTTTAATTATTAATATTAAATAGTACGTAGATCTTAGTTATTAAAACATAATTTAATAAAATAATAACTTATGATAATGATTAATAATTATTTGGATAATTTAATGTAAAGCATCTCTGTAATATCAGTTAGGAGACATGTTTTACCTGACGTGGGCCACAATATTACTGGGGTCAGACCTGTAGCCATAATGGTCTGAGGTAATATTTATGACTGCCATAGCACACCAGCTGCACACCACCCAGTTAATATTTAACTAAGATATGATTTTAGCAATGTTACATTTAAGATGAGGTAGCAAACATAATTAGGGATACGTTTTATAACTAAAATATTGTCAAATTAAGTGAATTTCAATGCCTATAGTTTTTTGTTTACACGTTTCAAGATGAAAATAAAAAAATATGAAAGTTTTTTAATCATGAATACAATAGAAATGTAAAAGCTCCCATACATGGCAACAAAAACGAATGTCGTTTTAAATATTAATCTTTAATATGGAATAAAATATAAAATAGAAAGGCTCCTAGCCCTTTATAATATTTCCTAATTATTAACTAATCTTTAGTATTAACATAATAAGTAGTAAGTGCTAAGTGAAAATATAAGGTATTTTTTGCTTCACTAACTTGAGGCTTTAGGGGGGCTGAAATACAGTGCTACTTTCGGATATCCTGTGAGCTGGTTTTGCATTACTTTCACCTGTGTCAGTTACGAGTGGAAAATAACTACTTAAAACATGCGGTTCAAATATATTTCATGAAATATGTTTGGTATCTGTGGTTGTAGGCCTATCAAGCATAACTTTCGTTGTGGTGTTATTTTATAAATCTGTAGATGGGAGAAATTGTATGCTATACACAATCTGGTTGACTTCGTTTCCTTTGTTTAAATCAAGTGTGCATTCTTTCATCTAAACCCATCACACGAAAACAAAACATGTGTAAAATGTTAATCACCTTAATGAGTTGCAGTAATATTAACGGAAAATGTGACCAAAAAAGAATACCTAACAACAGCTTAAGGGACAAGAGTATACAAACAAAGTTCCCTGATCACAGCATGTATTGTGGTGATCAAACTTAAAACCTGCAACTTTTCTAATATAATGTTCAAGTCTTTATTAACGGCACTTACTAATCAATCAACGTATCAAACTTACAGGTAGAAAACAGTAAAAAAACTGACAATATCAAACTGTAAGAATGGCTAATTCAACTGCCTAGTTTACAGAATAAATTAGCAATGTATGGTCCATATACAGGAGACGTCTTTTTTAATATTAAATAATTTTAACGTTAATTAATTACTTTAAATACTACTAAAATAAGTTATGATTTTTTTAGTAAAATAAAAGTATACAATTATTCTTATTTCTTTTTGTTGTCCATTAATAATCGCTTACTATTTAAAATATTTTATCTAGGAGAAGAGGGACAAAACAAAAATCTAAAAACTTTTTAAAAGTGTTGTAATTGTATGGATACGGTTAGTATAAATTACTTAAAGGCTAATACTTGTTAGTTGTTTACAAATCCTTTTTAAGACTTGCGTTTTTTAATGCAGTTGAACATTTGCATGGCAATAGTGAAAGGCAAACCAATTACAAGGTTGTCACAACATTGAATGTTTCCGCAGGGCTCAGGGCCTGTCACCACCAACGCAGTCCAGGGACCTCCCTAAACAAATAACACTACTTTACACTCCACTTGAATCATCCATTTATATGATACGTGAAGGCGATTTCTACGAAACACAACTCCTCCGTTAATAATAGACGGATTTTTATAAACGATGTGTCAAAGTTAAGTATTTTTGTGTAGACGCCCCCTTTCACCAATTCCTGTAATAATAGTCTTTGGGCTTTGCCCCACAGCCCATCAAAATCCCTATGTATTTCTTATGAAGAAAACGGTTTTTATTTAACAGACGAATAATTGTATTAATAACATCTTTTTATGGTAAACCCATATGATACGGAATGGGCACACGGGAGGGACTAAGGCTAAAGGTGTAGTGACGTCTTATCTCTAGTGGCTAATGTCTACTCTTGAGGCAACACGATTACCGTAACGAAACAATGAGTTTTCAGCGGCGTTCGTGGCATAGATAGTAGCGTATCGATTTGGTGTTCAAGGGGTTCCGGGTTCGAATCCCGCTGGTAGCTTTAACTTTTTGTCAAAAAATTTTTATATCAGCAAGTTTGGTTGGTTAGGTTAGGTTATGACAGTTTAATTTTATAATAATAAATTTTAAAATTAATTTAATAGCCTAATTAATTAAAAATTATAAGTAATCATTAATTAGATTTTTATCTTATACAGTTTTTATATTATCACTGGTTGGTTAGGTTATGTTATGACAGTTTTATTTTAAAACTAAAAATTTATTTTATAATTTTAAAACAATATTTTATATTTAAAAAGTTATTAATTTTTTCAACTTAGTGGTTCTAGCGGCGAACGCTAACCCTACAAGATATGTTAGCCTTAGTCCCTCCCGTGTGTCGCACCGCATATGATACAGACAAAAGCGTTCGTTTTCAGAGTGAGTTCGTTTTCAGTTGTGATAACTACTATAATGGAGTGATTGATTACATTATTTTTGAGTTGACTCTTTTAAGTAATTGGAGATTATGACTGTTATTCGTTTTGAAATAACGCCTGAAATACCTTGCAATTGCTCGAATTCGAGCAACAGGTGCACTAGTAGCTATATATTTATTGATACATAACATACCATATAGTGTATGAATGCTAATTAATAGTACGTATAGTATTTCAATAATACGATTTTATCAACCTATTGTTTTTCGACGTAATTCGTTAGATCTCTAGTAACAAATATTAATATGTAATTTTTGTATTAATAGGTTATTTATTTATTTTTTTATTTTAGAAAGAATCGTCTAAAGTCTTTGGTTGTTGATGGGCTTTATTACAAAATACAATAATCTAATTGTTATTACTAACCTTTTATGTAATTGTGAAAATCAATTAGAATTAGATGAATGATCAGAGACGTACTAAAAATGAAAATTATATCAAAGTGAGCCCATAGTTCTTAAAATTCTAAATATGGTTCATCAATAACAATAATTGTGCATGACCAAGCTAAGGCATGGTACGGTACGCTTAAAGCCAATGAAAATGAAAACAATACAGTTACTAAACACGACAATGGAGGAATTTAGCTAGGCGTTAAAGTAGTTTTTTATCACCCTTTCTTGTGGCAAACCATACTAATAAATTTTTAATGATACTGAAAAAATTACATTTGAGTAGAATAGCAAACCTCTTGTTTTTCAATAATCTTCTGTTATATTTTTAGATACTTTTATAATAGCTCAAATCCTTTACAGTTATACTTGAAAATTAGCTGTAGGTAATTAAAGGCTTTATTGTGCATATATATGACGTCATAGATTTGTAGGATATTTGTAATAATCACAGTATATAGCGGCTTTACGGTGATATACAGGGTGAATAAAAAGTCAAGACCCCCCCCCCCTCTAATATTTTTCCAAGTAAATATACAGAGATATCCTTTTGGTGGTCGAGCAATTTTAGCAGGAAGTTTCATTTTATCATTTTGAAACTTTTGAGTGTCCCCCCAAAAGGGGGGATTTGGGGGGCAACTTAAATATTTTAAATGTAAAGCCCCTTCAAGTGACACCTCATTTTGAAGTGTTTACTAAAACTTAAAGAATGGTGAAAACTAGAGGTCGCTATCTTTTCTCTATCCAAAATGGTAACCCGTCAAATGTTGTGGAAAATCAATGGTAAAATTGTTAATATTGGTTGCCATTTTGGATAGAAAAGAGATAGCGAGCTCTGGTTTTCACCATTCTTTAAGTTTTGTAAACACTTCAAAATGAGGTGTCACTTAAAGGGGGTTTGCATTTAAAATTTTTGAGTGTCCCCCCAAAAGGGGGGATTCGGGGGACAACTAAAAATGTTTCAATAGAAACCTCTACCAAGTGACACCTCATTTTGAAGTGTTAAAAAAAACTTAAAGAATGGTGAAAACCAGAGCTCGCTATCCTCTTCTCCATCCAAAATGGCAGCCAATATTAACAATTTTACCATTGATTTTCCACAACATTTGACGGGCTACCATTTTTAATAGAGAAGAGATAGCGACCTCTAGATTTTACCATTCTTTAAGTTTTAGTAAACAATTCAAAATGAGGTGTCACTTGAAGGGGCTTTACATTTAAAATATTTGAGTTGCCCCCCAAATCCCCCCCCTTTTGGGGGGACACTCAAAAGTTTCAAAATGATAAAATGAAACTTCCTGCTAAGATTTCTCTACCACCAAAAGGATATCTCTGTATATTTACTTGGAAAAATATTAGAGGGGGGGGTCTTGACTTTTTATTCACCCTGTATATGCTCTACAATGATAAACAGTAAATAAGTAAGTTGGTTGTTATGAGGGAACAACCCTTACTTTGTTCATAAAATACTTTTCGATTAAGGGACGTTAGTTAACACGTATAATCCACACAGGTGACCGTAATCGCAATATTATCATAGGGGTTGCCTCGAACTGTAAATAAATCTGTATCACAGTCTTAAATCTCAATAAATGAAAATAGAAGATTTCCTTTATTGACCTAATAGTACCACAAAGCCTTGGGTAAAATAATATAGCGTAAATTGATTATTTAATCTTACATCCAAGTTTTCGTTACATACATTTCAATCAAATAAATGAGCTAGTGCTAAATGTAATTTGTATCCAATTAGTATTTATAACTATTCATTCCAGTTTGCTAATCAAGTTATGATGGTAAAAAGATATCAGTATTATAAGATATTGATTAACGCATGCCTCAATGCACATTATGTCGTACACATTGACTTGATTACAATATTAATTTATTCCATGATTGGTTATTATATAAACGACTGGCAACGCAATTTGACTAATTTGCAAGTCTGATTCTCAATTTAAAGCAATGCTTTGCAGATCAAGTGTATACAGATCGTAGTTTGGAAGTATTGAATATCAAGTAGCTTTGTAAGTGATGATGAGATAAATTGTTTTGATAAGAGATAATATTATGATTTTATAAAAATATGACGTTCTATTGATATGATAATCTAACACTGTCGTTAAAATACTATCACATTAATATACGATACGCCAAGTATAATAATTAAATATTTTGATTATAAATAGCTATAGATAAAAATTACTTTCTAACTAAAAATATTTTGTCCATATCTCATAAAAAGCATTCAATACATAATTATCTTATTCGATAGCACTGTAGAATAATTGTATGTTGCTTGCAGATATTTCAACCTCGATCGTTTGTTTGTACATAGTTTTTTCAGTCCTCATACAGTGCCATTTTAAGTCTTGTTCAGGGCGAAGCCATGTAGATTGTTATTAATTTACTTGTAGTAATATATCTTGAATCATCTTACCTAAATTTATCTTAAATCACACCTAAAACCTAAATACAGTTTTTACAAGGTCCTGAATGTACCGCCCTAAATTGATTAGACAACCTCTACATACCTTTATTGAAATTTATAATATTTTACCATCCATTATAATATATTAACAAATATTTCATTATATTTGTACAAATGAATACAAAGGATTTGGGATTTAGGATTTAGGATTTGTGTTTTCTAAGACATGTGTATCGACTGTACACGTTATATCGAGGTAAAATACATCCATTCCCAGTAGCATACTCTATGAAAATTATTTTGTTAGTGAAGTACATTATTATAGGTAATTTAATTTAACATAAGCTTATTTGAATTTAATTTTAAGCCATCATTGAAAATGTGTCTAAAAAGAAACGGTCCGTATTTTGATGGGGAATGCAGGAAGAAATCTCTTCAAACAAATGATTCTTTTGTCACTGCAGTATCCTCCAACATCGGAATGCATTCTTTTATACAAGCTAGGGCAGTACTGAAGTGGACCAATTTTTCTGGCATTGTACTCGTAGTATGTATTTTTCATAAACAGTATTGTTTATAGTAAAGCCAAGTTAAAGATTTATTTTCACATAAACGTTTACAATTGACCCAGCATAGGTAGATAAACAAGTGAAATGTTCGAAATCAATTACAAAACAATTTAACACTGGATTAAACAAGTTTTACAAAAGAACTTCAAAGAGGTCAAAAATTACCCGTGTATTGAGGCAAGGTTTCAAAAGGTGTCAATCTTTGGATGGGCGGTTGAACATTATTGCGGTTTCTGATTAGGTAGATATGTTAAAAATGTTCATTCATGAAAACAATTATTTTCTTGAACTTTGAAATTTGGAGAATGTATTAAGTTAGAGTTGATATTTGTTTTAATTTTTTAAATAATAATTTACATGGCCGTCTAAGTAATAAATGACCCTACAAAATATATAAGCTAGAATTAATTGGCGTATGGATTAGATCTGCTAAAAGACGGGTCCTTGCAAAATTATAAATATAGGTTTTTAAGGGGATGGAAAATATTTATATTTACATTCAACTCTGTAAGCCTTAATATTTTCCTCTGCATAAGCTAAAACAATACTTTTTTCTTAAATCTTAAAACAACTTTTTGCACGGAATAAAATGATCTCCATTTTTGTATTTAAATTTGTTTTCTATTTCAAACTGTTGAAAGTCAAAACTGAGAAAATTGACTTTTTCCTCAAAATTGCACCTCAAATGAGACAGTTTCCATTTAACAGAGACAACCAAACTTTCCTTTTCTTTTAAATATTAGTATATTTAAAATAATGAAAATACATAAATCAATGACACCATTTTACACACAGTGGCACACTTTATTACAATTTAGGAGTTGTTGCTCACATGCTATTACTTCCGGTATACGTATCGAATAAACCCGTATTCTCAAAAACTATTATGCATATTCTATTCTACTTTATTTTAGTTTTGTATTTTTATTGTATTATACTAGCTAAACTGTTGTTAATTGGTGATTTTTAACGTTAAAATTAAAAACCACAACATATTTTTACTGAGATATAATCATAACCACTGATCATGTGTTTTGTGTAGACGTTTATTTAACTCTTGTTAAAAACTACTCTATTTATTTGTCTTCGGAAAGATGTCTTTCCTCTTTCCAAACAGTTTCTTCAAAAATCTTTAACAATGTGCTACATATTGACGAGTTTAATTTCCATTCCACTGCCTTAAAATCATAAAAAAACAATTGTGAAGCTGGATATCTATATTTTAATACACCGAAAAAGAAATATAGGTAGTCATCTAGTTTTAATTTTGTAAAGGGAAATGTACTAATTGAATTCCAAAAAGCTACAAAAATAAATTATTATTATAAATATTAATATGTCCTTAATAACTGCTATTAAAAGCCAATAATTGCAAAGGGTAATTTTAGCCAGAAGCGAAGTCAACTTCAGCGGGTTCATAGTTCTAGCAGTAATAACAAAAAAGAAAGCTAATTCAGGCCAAGCTGACGGGGGATAGATAGTTTTGCATGAATAAGTTTAAAAACTGCAACAACTAATAGAATGGTCGAACTCCCACACGTTTATAGAACATGCGCGTTCTAATTGAAGACCAGTTTATTCAATTACCATTTTCATTTTATATTTTGCAGGTTTCATATTATTGATAACCCAAAATGTAAGCATAGGCCTACAATAAACCTAAATATATTCACCGTGGCACATCTATATTTTATGCAAAGTTACTTTTACTTTTACTTTAACAAATATATGGTAAAATATTCAAATGCTAGCTAAGGTACATATTAAACAAACAAACCACAACAGCGATGTTTAAGTGTAGCATATTACTTCTTGACATATTTCTTCTATTGAAGTTCTTCTTTAATACATACATAATACGTTTGTCTGTGTCATTCAACAAGATAACAATTATAAGATAACAACAAGTATTTTTGTCAGATTTTGGGAAAGTTTGACATAAATAGACAATTTGGGCTGGATTAACTTAAATGAGTACGCAAACCTCCAAGGTCGGTTAGTTATGAGGTTTTGAAGTTTTCAAATTTGTTGATACATTTTTACCTCATAACATGGAAAATCCCAATTTGTATTGCAACAATCGTGTAGAGCTTAAAAAATATATATTATACATCAAAGCTTTACTTCACAACTTACAGTTGTGGAGAAAAATACCCCCGCCGCAGCAAACCTGCCGACTAAGCGAATTTCCATTTGTCTGAATTAGTTTTTAATTAAATATATTTAAAAGACATTAGGTTTAATGAGTACCTAGGTTTGCTGCGACAAGGAAACTTATTTTTTTAGTAAAATATTAATAGCTTAGTATAAAATAAATAAATTTGCAAAGTTTGATCAAAATATACCCATAAACAAGCAAACTACAACATTTTACAATATTCACCTAAGAATAACATGGGAATTTTAAATTTACAATTTTTGAATTTTCTCCGTTACCAATCACCGTACAAAAACACTTTGATATACTAAATTATTTGTTTTCTAAGCTCTTTAAAAAGGTCTAGAGATAAATTGGAAATTTTTTTGTTTTGAGGGTCAAAAATGAGAAAAACAATTTTTTACCCTATAAAACCCCCCGTAAAATCCCGTTCCCATGGTCCGATCATGCTGGTTCGCGAACTCATTCAAATTTAGCCCGCCTTACACCTTTAAACCAAATTTCATCAAAATTGGACAAAAAATACTCAAGTTATCGCGTTCACGGACGTATATATGTATATATATATATGTATATATGTATATATATATATATATATATATATATACATATATAAAAATTTGAACGAATGGTGTTTTGGGCCTCTGGGAACATCAAAATGAAAAAGTAAATCGGTCCCGGGTCTAGGTCTTACCGTGCCACCTACGGTAACAGCTACTTCCCTATAGGGAAATTCGCTAAAAGAAAAAAAACTTAAATACATTTAAAATGCCTATGCATTTCTTATAAAAAAAGAAAAGTGTTTAAAAGAAGTTTGCTTCTTTATAAATGCATTTTGATCCAGTCTGGCAAATTTATTTATTTCATCATATATCATTACCTTTTGAAAAACAAATATTCCCTTTCCCATATCAGCAAACCAAGGTAGTCATTAAATATAATTTTATTTAAATAGGGAATAAATATGAATTGTTATGGAAATATTTTATACTTAAAACCCAATCATACAAATAGGAATTTGCTTAGTCTAGATGTTTAATGCGGTGTTGTGATTATTATCTGTCACTTGCCCATGTTAGGGAATAATTGTAGCTTCATTCTGAAAAGCCTACAGGAAATATTCTACTATATCAATAATTTTTATATTTTTATAAATAAATCTATAAATATAATAATACAATTTGGATTATTAATTATAATCATACTTGTTGTTTTATTTATTTTTTTGTTCGACGGATTCACTAGCACAGACGACCAACAGATTTTTCGGCATTCACATGGACCAACGTCCAATGTTTTTTTTTAGGTTGTTTGTGCCCAAGGGAAAATCGTTGGAAATGCAAAAATAAAATATCACAAATTAAAGAAAACAATACCACTCTCATTATAACAGTCTCATTGAATGTAAAGTAATCAGAACTTTCTTGTTCTGTTCATAAAAAATTTAGTTAATCTTCATTTCAACTAGTTAATGAAAAGGTTTACAGTTACAAAAATATCGAACATCGATATCTCTTTAAGCTCGATATCACTATGTTGATGTTAGAGTATAAAATATTTATAAACCAATTATTACTCCTTTGGGACCTAAAAATCTAGCTGCCTTACTTTTGACATATTTAAATGGCAAAACAATACATAATTATGAAGATGTACTTTCACAAGTGCCCAATGTTGCGGTGCCTAATTGCCCACACAGACATGGATGACCTTCATGATATATCTTGAACATGATATATCTTGGACACCTTGAACATGATTAATCTCCATGTGGTTAGGTTCTGGTGTATAGACTTCGAACACATTATAAACCCCTGCAGGCGTGCTACCATACTAAAGATCTTGTGTTGTCCCTGGCTAGCAATAAAAAAAATATATAAATCCTAAACAAATACAGTCAATGATGAAAGAAATGGACAAAGATTTTGTCTAATAAAAACAAGTATAAAAAATTATGTAAGCAAATATACAATATTACAATCAATTTATATTTCTACTAAATTTATTATTTTGTGTAATTAATTCGGTAGCTGTCAATATTTTTGTTTCGCCGTATAGACCTAATAGATTGTATTAAATAAATGCACCTTAAGATGAGTTCTAGTGCTTCATGTATATTGGATAAAAAGCTGATCATTTATTTTTTTATCTTTAGCTGTTATAATAATGAATACTTTGACCATAGACTAAGATGAAAATCAATACATATTCAAATTTCTTTCTTTGAAGAAAATCAAGGCTGCTTAGTTTCATTTTAGAAGAAATGCCTACATCCGTCAATTATATACTTGAGTAATAGTGGAGTCAAGAAATAATTCAGTGTTAAATTATTATTTTTTATTCCTGTCAAATACACACAACTCGAAAGTAGGACGTTATTTAAACTACTGTTTTCAACTTGTTACTTTTCTTAACTAATAAAAATATTGTTTACCCATTAATAGAAATTACTTCATAACTTTCTTATAAATGTAGTATTATAGTATATTCAGTTAATGTAGAATGTTCTTATGTCTAAACAAAATTCTAAATTATATAAATGTGTTTTGACATTTCTAAATTAATTTTGTTATCGCTTGAAATATTACATCAAAAGTTAAATCCATCTTACCTTTGAAAAGTTAAATATTTGCAGCGCAAAGTTTTGTTAGTTTATGCTTGATAATGACAGACGTCAGCTGTTATCGCGCTGTGCATCAGTAGTTCATTTTACCAAGATAAAGTAATGTATTCGTGTTAGATATTAGTCCTTATATCCATTGTATAACCACTTATATAGTATAATGAATACCAATGTGACCGGTCCAGTAATTATTTTAGGACTGTTCAGTAAGCTAATGTTTGATGATGACTGACGTTTGCAATTAGCTCACTGTTGACAGAGACATCGGTGGTTCTGTTGACCAAGATAATACAATCCGCTGGTGTTGGACGGTAGGTACTAATCTCATTGATATAATGGCTCATGGTTTGACGATTTTAGAATACTATAAAGACCATTTAAGTAATACAAAAAGCTATATTTTCACCCAAAATGTATGTTATCCAATCATGCAAACTGTAAATAAGTGAGCTAAATTTGTAAATTGTGGATATTTATAGGCATTCACTGTGAATTAAATACTCCCTGGTGTGGATTAACGTCCACACTAGTGTGTACTACGACTACCGGCGGTACTATTCTGATAACTAGACAAATTCGTTAACATCAAGGCAAAAATGTGGTTCGGATTCCACTATAAACTGCAGGTCCCTTAGTAGCTGTATGGGCTATTAATTAACAGCTGTGTCTGAGGAATATGTCGGCCTTAGACACTAACAAGACTACAAGATCGCGCCACTCATCCATCACTCATCTCCATTCATACTTGGCTTAAATACCTACTTTGTATGGTCGCCATTTCAATGAAAAGTATTTTAAGAATAATAGGAATAAAGGAATAAACTAATTGGCTTATGTTGACCTAAAAAAAATCCTCATCGTTTTACTTCATTGTTTCAATTATGTTTTCCGTGGAAATATGTTAACTGTTCATTCTAATATCAACAGAAACATAAAATTAATATTCGTTATCCGTCAAATAAGGTTTAACAGTCAGTCCTATGCATCTACACACTCTAAATATATGGTTTGAAAATTGGGTATTTCTATATCAAGCCTGTGATATGGTGTAGTTGTATTTATATACATGACTTGATTACGGTTACTCTGTCTTGGCAATTATTGTTATTGTCTTTTTTCATATACTAGTTCCAAGCTATTATGGTTAAATACTATACTATTAAATAAATAAGACGGAATGCCATGAATATTACAAACTGTAATAATTGAAGAGGGTCCTATCATACAACACTTGAAACTACCGCAGGGTCTTTCACCAACGCATACCTCTAGGGACCTTCCTGAACAAAAATAACACTTAACACTACTGAATTATGTGACTTAACTCTGTGCTTCATTGGTTATGTTATCCAAGTGTTCTAGTATTCCTATATTTCCCCTATTCAGATCGGGATGATCTTTACACATTGCATGTTTGTAACACATGTCTCAGATAAATGTGCTAGTTTTCCAGTAGTAGTGTATATTCGGGAAATTAAAACACACGACTCGAACTTTGCAGGGTTAACCATTGTAAAAAGTATCAGTACTATGGAAAGTTAAATGATGAAGTCGATGAAGCCATCAGGGCAACATTAAATTTAAGCTTGTTTCTAGAATGTACAAATACAGTATTACTGTATTACGCATAATGCACATAGTGGCGTCCAATTCGATAACTTACTAGGCTATACATCAATAATAACAGTTAACAGAGCGAGCAACATCAGAACCCATACCTTTTAAACCTTAAACCCCATAAATACCTTCGTATTCTGTGAAGAATCTGACAATATTCCTTGATTATCAGGCCCATTTAAAGGTAGTATAGCTATAGAGGCAGGGCAATTGGGTCCAATATTATCATGAACACAAAGATAGATCACAGTCACAGTACTTTAATAATTAGTGGCTATTCGAGTGTGAAATCAAACATGTTAACTAACTAGTTATCTGAAATGTTAACAAGTTTACCTTCCAATTCACTTGATTTATTCCAAGAAAACCCGTATAGTTCAATTAGCTAATGTAAAAATATAGATAATTAGTCAGACTCTACTATAAATTTTAAAATAAATCCAATAGAGCAAAATACTTTAGACCGTTTGAATAACAAATCTGATAGGATAATGGTAAATAATATATTTCTATGCCAAGCACTCTCTCTGGGTTGTAAAGCATTAATAGAGGGTAATATTAAATGTCGTTGCATTAATAATCCTGATGACTTTATACACTTTTGTAATACAATGCCTAAACTTAAATAAGATAAAGTTGTCTTAGCTACATTCCGAAAACAACATAAATTTGTTATAAGGAAGACATGAGAAACAATGCACAGTTCTTAGCCTTTTGAATATGTCAGCTGGTATTGCCCCCGAGGAGTTCTGAAGGTTTGCAAACAAAGTCCTAGGGGTTTTCGTGGGAGGAATAGAAACAGTATTCTATAGGGAGGATTACTGTGGTTAAACTTTTAAAGTTTTACTTTGAATTTCGTAATGTTTAGCATTTTTCCCAACAGATAAACCAACTCTTTTGTGAGAATGAAAACAAATTATATACACATTTTTTTAGAAATGATGTAAATTTTACTAACTATATTCAACTAAGTTCACTCGCTTTAGAATTGCTATCTGTACCTTCAAAACCTGACTTAAAACTTTTACAATACCTAGAATTATGACTCGTTAAATGAAATTTTTTTTTACAACTACCTATACGCTTTATGCTAAAATTTATTATTTAAAATGTTCAGTAATCTTTGATAGTTTACAGCAATAAACAATTACTAGTGTATCCTTTACAAATCTTAGAACAAAAGGTATCGAATAATTTAAACTTTAACACAAAAAATATGGATTGTTATGCTTAGGCCACATTACAAATACATCCCAAGAAAAAGAATTGTCTGTAGTTGTTGGCACATTACAGGGAAGTTCAATGTGGTCTCCGTGCCTTGCTCGGCATGGATCAGAAAATCGTTCTCTTCCCACACTGTTGACAACATAGCTTAGTCACAGAACCAACATCCTGGATCACTCTATGCCTTAGGTGGACGACATTATTGATTTTCACACAGTTTTATCCCTAATTTCCCTAATATAATTGAAATACAATGCCTACCTACTCATTTCCCACTATTGAGAAAAATGCCATAGGTCTAATGATATATTCATCTTAACTATAATAATTAAATATTTGAACTATACTGTATAACCTTTTATATAATAATAAAACAGAAGTGAGTAGTCAATAAATTTATGTTCCTATGGAATTTTTGTTCAATTTTATTATTAGGCACGATAGTGTTAAATCGTTATTTGAAGATATCATGCATTATAGAGCATAAAAATACATTTAAAGATTTGAAGCATATTATTTGATAAGTATGAAATAATATGCTTTGTAAGGGACTGTATATTATTAGGTAAATAGGTATCATATCATAATATCTTATCATATGCATCTAATCTTATCAACCGTCATAAACGCTGGCCCCAAGACATTGCCCGCTCATACCAAGCGGCCACTGTGGTCTATTACAGTGATATCTTGTTTGCATCCATGTCAAACTTGCAGTCTCTAGCATGTAAATGCATTATTGACTGTTTGAGCCAAAGGAATGGACAGAGGTCTATGTATACATATACATTTATTTGTTTATATATACATAAATGTGTCTTCTTAATAATATAATAATAGTGCAATCTAAATATATCCAATAAACATCTCAAATAATCTCCTATTGACCAAAATAAATTTGAACGTACACATACTGTATTATCTTTACTAATGCTATCTGTATCGTCTGTACTATGGAAAAGTGCATTCGGTACATCCGGTAGAAACTACGCTTATTGTTCCATTAGTTATACCTATTTTATTTGTCTATGGTGGGAAAAGATAGTAAAAACTAAAAATATATATGTATATATATACATATATATATATGTAATATTATGTACTTCTGTGTTTTACCTAATTTAACAATTTTCTTTTGTGATATTTTTTACTTGTTTTACTTAAACCATATACAAAATATCTACTCAGGTATGAAAACGTCGTATTCCTTTTCAACACATTAACAAATCATTTTTCCTACAGTTACCTAACAATGTACAGGGTGGCGCAGATGGATCGGGTGGTTTTAAAATACTTGTCAAACCGTCAGTTTTAAAGGTATTGGATTGAAATAAAGTGCAAAACGTGTAGTTGCAATGGAAGTTTATTGACAAAAAATTAGTTAAGTTAGTTTTAAAAAATTACATCCATCAAATGCCTTCCTTCTTGAGCGACGCATTCTTGGAGTCGGTCCTTGAGGTTCCGCATTGCTCGCTCAAGCACATCATCAGAAATTGATGTGATTTCGTTGTGAATTGCAGCCTTCAACTCCTGAAGCAAGGGTCTACATGAACAAACCCCGGACCATTCATAGCAACCAATAATTGGCCTATACTTTTAATGTATTATTCTACAATACATACTTTTTCAGCTTGTAAAAACAAATATCACAACAAATAACACATTTCCAATAAACCTTAGACGAGAAAGCATCGACTCGCCTACGGCTCGTGAGTAAGGATTTCTCTCGAGTGAGTCAATTGCTCACTTTTCTCACTAGTTGCACAAATAACTATTCTTTGTGTTTGTTTACTATTTGTTTACTTTTAATGCGTCTTATATTGGTACTGCTATATATTTTTAAAACAATGATAGTAACGTTTAACAGCCATAACATGAGTCTTTTCTACATAATGTGTAGGAGCTAATTGCGCATATTGATGAGCAATCGAGGGTTTACGCCCAAAACTGTATTGCGCGCATCGTAACTACATATACGCCATTGCAACTTTTATTATAAAATGAGAATTCAGAAATGGTGCAGATTTTTAGTTATTCATAATTATATAGACCGCATAAAATAAATATTTAATATCTATCAAGTTTATATATAATACTATGTTTATTGTTGTAATACAATAGTATAAAATCTGTTATTAAAAATCTTTACTTCATTTTACCATTTAAAATAGTTCTATATGTTTCTCTATGCAATTAAGCTGAATGAAGATATCCATACTATGCTAATAAAATACTTACTTCAGCTAAGACAGTTATATGACTTTATAGCCCAGTCAATGAATGCAAAAAAACACCCTTTTTCGCAACTAAATGGTGGAAAGCTGGATTTTGTATATGTGATAGAACCACATGAGAGGTGTATTTTCCCAAAAGTCCCCACTTCTACCCCTTGAGCTTTCCCCCCCACCCCCCTCCAAACACAGAAATTGCAGTGTTTTACTTAATTGATCATAACTCGAATGCTATGTAAGCTATCGAGCTGCAATTTGTTTTGTTTTATTTCCGGTTAGTTTTCCTACAACTTTTGTATTTACAACATTTTTCTAAAACCAATACTTAGGGAGATATAAAATTTAAAATTCGTTAATAGCTTTGTTTCAGAGTGCAAAATTTTGTTTTTCTCTATGTATACTTTTAAATAGAAATAATACGCAAATATGGTTCAAACAAAAGTTTTAGTACGTTTTTCAAGGTTTACAAATATATTATTGGTTAGTCATCTAGGTGACCGGGTGAAGAGCTGGGCGTCGGCAAAGAGAGCGTGTGCGGGCTAGTTGAACACCTCTGCGCTGCGTCATCGCATCTAGCCCAGCCAATAAACGCACAAACTGCCTTTTTTCGTAGCTAAATAGTGGAAAGCTGAGTTTGTTATATGTGATGGAACCACTTAAGACGTGTATTTTCAAAAAGTTCCCGATTCTCCCCCTTGAGCTTTCACCCCCAACCCCTTCCAAACCTGGAAATTACAGTCGTTCATTTTACTGTATATAATTCAAGTTCTATGCATGCCATCGTAGTGAAATTTGATTTGTATTATTTATAATTAGTTTATCTACAACTTTTGTACTAAAGGTTTTCGTATAAAACTATGTCCAAAGCGATATAACATTTTAACTTTTTTTGATAATGTTTATGTTTTTGAGTACACAATTTTGTTTTACCCTCTATATATTTTTCCAAATAAAATACGCAAAATGTGACAATACAAAATTTTAGTATGTTCTTTAAGGTTTATAAATATATATTTGGTTAGTCATCTGAAAAAAAACTAATGTAGTGTGGGCGTCGGCAAAGACAGCGCATGCAGGCTTCTAAAGCATCTGCGCAGCCCTGCCCGTCGATGCATAATAACAAGGACCGGCACCGCTAAGTTCTCGCCTTTTTTATACAAATCCTAAGACTTCCTCACTTGTAGCCTACTTTACTACCAAAACAATCTGTTTCCAAGCCAAACCGTGACTAACTGAAGCACCTCGCGTTCAGTAAAAAGTTTTCGTCGACCCACCAATCCTTGATACAAACTGCGTCCTATCATTGATATGTCCCTCTCTTCACGCTTCCCGCTAGCAAGGGTTAGCTTTCTGCTCTGCCATGAGTTGTAAGCCTGTGTTAAAATATTATCACGAACAACGTAGAAAACTGTCGGTAATATTTATAAGCCATTTTTAATCATCGTAGGGAATACAAATTAAAACCAGTCAATGTCAACTATTTTTTTATTAAGTCTAAATAGAGGAGATTTTAAAACACTTAATAAGCGCCTTCATCTTTATTAGCGATGTTAAACGTTTGCATAATGTCTACCACAAACCAATAAAGAACTATTAAGCTGACTCATTTTTGAGATAACATGAAAACAATCAAATATTAGAGAACTGAACGTCACCAAGATTCACAGTATAGAGTCTATAAAAATGATTGATATCGACTACATATTAGTGCCGTAAAGCAGATTCGTAATACATTGCTGCCAATTTTTACGAAAAAAACACAATTTGATTGACACATCTACACAATATGTTAAGAAAGGAAATTTGAGTAATCTGCCTGTATGTATCCCGTAAATAGTCTTGCCTGCATGTATGGGGACACAAATAGAGTTTTTTACTTACTTATTTATAACTTTTGGATATATGCCTTATTACATTAATTAATTGGTAAGTAAATAAAATAAAATACGTCTAATAGCCTAACACTTAAAACATTAATTTACACTTACTTACAATACTGTAGATAAACATAAAAGATGGTAAGTGGTGGTAGATTTCGATTCGACACTCCAGTCATCCTCAGACCCATAGGCGAATTGGGTCATCTCATCATTGGGTTCAGTATGTTTCTTACCTAGCTTTATGTAATGTAATATATGTATCCATGTATATTTTTGTCAATAGGTATAGCCGTTGACAGAAATAATTAAATTAATTATTAATTCAAATGAGAAACGATTTAAAACTATCAATAAATTTAAGAAATGTATAAATGATTAGGTTTCATCTAATAAGTATTTTTTGCAGTTTACTGTTTAGATCTTTACTGACTGCGAGGCGCAGTGCAGTTAGTATAAATCTTGTAGAACAAAGCGAGTCCCATTAGTGGTAGATAACAGAAAGCACATTTTTACGTAAGGAAGAGCAAAGAGTATGTTTATAGTAAATTGTAAAGTGTTTATAAGGCCTAGTGTTCTATACCTCAATCTATCAAACTTCCATTGGTCAAAGATGAAGGAATCAAGTCTTACAAGTATTTCAAGTATAACAAGTAAGTAGGTAGAGATTAATTTACCTGAACCAAAACTAGTTATAAAAAATTAAATGATTGGGTTCCATCTAAATAATAATTGTTTTTGCAGTTCACGGTTAAGCTTGGATACAGATTGTTTTTTGTAGTAAAGTACAAAGTACAAAGCCTTAGCATTTAAATACAACCTTTGAGAACTTAGCGATGTCGGTGCCTACGACGCGACGCATCGACGGGCGGGGCTGCGCAGATGCTTTAGAAGCCTGCATGCTCTGTCTTTGCCGACGCCCACACTACATTAGTTTTTTTTCAGATGACTAACCAAATATATATTTAGAAACCTTGAAAAACGTACTAAAATTTTGTATTGTCACATTTTGCGTATTTTATTTGGAAAAATATATAGAGGGTAAAACAAAATTGTGTACTCAAAAACATAAACATTATCAAAAAAAGTTAAAATGTTATATCGCTTTGGACATAGTTTTATAAGAAAACCTTTAGTACAAAAGTTGTAGATAAACTAATTATAAATAATACAAATCAAATTTCACTACGATGGCATGCATAGAACTTGAATTATATCCAGTAAAGTAAACGACTGTAATTTCCAGGTTTGGAAGGGGTTGGGGGGTGAAAGCTCAAGGGGGAGAATCGGGAACTTTTTGAAAATACACGTCTTAAGTGGTTCCATCACATATAACAAACTCAGCTTTCCACTATTTAGCTACGAAAAAAGGCAGTTTGTGCGTTTATTGGCTGGGCTAGATGCGATGACGCAGCGCAGAGGTGTTCAACTAGCCCGCACACGCTCTCTTTGCCGACGCCCAGCTCTTCACCCGGTCACCTAGATGACTAACCAATAATATATTTGTAAACCTTGAAAAACGTACTAAGACTTTTGTTTGAACCATATTTGCGTATTATTTCTATTTAAAAGTATACATAGAGAAAAACAAAATTTTGCACTCTGAAACAAAGCTATTAACGAAGTTTAAATTTTATATCTCCCTAAGTATTGGTTTTAGAAAAATGTTGTAAATACAAAAGTTGTAGGAAAACTAACCGGAAATAAAACAAAACAAAATGCAGCTCTATAGCTTACATAGCATTCGAGTTATGATCAATTAAGTAAAACACTGCAATGTCTGTGTTTGGAGGGGGTGGGGGGGAAAGCTCAAGGGGTAGAAGTGGGGACTTTTGGGAAAATACACCTCTCATGTGGTTCTATCACATATACAAAATCCAGCTTTCCACCATTTAGTTGCGGTAAAAAACATTTATTGACTGGGCTATTAGTAGTTCTCTCATTCCACCGTACCAAGGATAAATACCGTAATTAATGATTTTGTTAACTAACATGATACCATAGGTTTTGAATTTTGTTTATTTTCCATTTTTCTTTATGTACGTCTAAGTAACTTTACAGAGACAAAATTAGTTTTGTATCTTTGTCTGGCTTGGCATAGAAGTCGAGACCGATACCAACAAAGTTTGTTATCAAACACTTGGACTTTTCACCTCAATAACACACATTGTACAAGTTAAAACAGCATTGCTTGAATTATATTAATTAATTGTTTAAGGTATTTTTTTACACGATCCAAAGTATCGAAGTACACTGTTTAAAGAAAGACTTATGCTACTCACAATTGGTATCTATGTTTTCCTTACTCCATTGCCAGTCAGCTGATACACATTGGGTACGCGTCTAATTGGCACCACGACGGATTTGCACCCCTCCTAGAGGTGACGATCAGACGTGTGCGGTAACCGACAGGTTGGAACCCCGAGAAAGGGGTGGTGCCAATCTGTCGTGGTGCCAAGCTCACGAGGGGTGATATTTCATGGCTTCATTTCAACGAGGTTCCAATATGACGCTGGGTGCTAAAACACCATGGTGCCAATCTGTCGTGGTGCCAATCTGACTGCGACCATACATTGATGCTTTCTCGTCTAAGGTTTATTGGAAATGTGTTATTTGTTGTGATATTTGTTTTTGCAAGCTGAAAAAGTATGTATTGTAGAATAATACATTAAAAGTATAGGTCAATTATTGATTTTATATAAAAAAAAGTTTGAAATTATGTTTCCAGGTATAATCCCAGGATAAAAATAATCAACTACACTAGGAAACAAGATCGGTTGAAAACAAAAAACTCGTTTCTTTAAGTTTTCGAAATGACCATGTTGAGTATTATTCACAATAAATTCCCTGTAACCACATGTTTCTACATAGAAAACAATTGAAAAATACATACCAGATGTTCGACACTGAGGTAAAGGATACAGAGATACAAACTTATGAGCTTTTTTTGTCCTTAAACAGTGTTTCTGGTATTTGTATTTAGGACTGCGTAAAAAAACATCCTGTGTAGTAACTATTTATTTACACACCAGATCCCTAACAAAACAATATTTCATAATTTTCACTTAGGAGGAGTTTAGTACCAAATAATAGTATATAGTACAGTATATACTATACTGTATAGTATCTATGTATAGTATATATATTCTTAATGTTCCAAACTGTTGATTGAGAATTATTAGCAGATCAACGGTAATTATTTGTCTTTGTTACTGTTAATTAATGTTTTTATTTTATTAAATTATTTATTAAATTAAATAGGGTAGTTAAGGTGGTATGGAGAGGAATCAAATAGTATATAAATAATTTTAAAATCAATCAATCAAATCTTGGAAATTGGTCTTGGAATTTTCCATGGCACCGTTTCGCTATCGTTATCTATGAGCACTAACTTGCTTACATATTATTATTCCCTATTTAATAAACTTCCCACTAACAGTACGTAACGCATATACTGTCTACAGTGAGTTAAGGCAAACATAACAATACACAACCTATTGACAATGTAGAGTATAGTATACAGGGTGTTTCCAATTTATTTGGACATATTTTGTGGACTAGTTCCTTGGGCTAAGACAAACATAAAATGCCGTATAAGTATGGATCTAAAATGCCTAGATTTATTTCTGTTGGTATGTTCGGGATTTGTTTAATATCTTTAAGGTATTTTTCAAGATGGATATTTCACAATCGGTATAAATGTGTAGTTTAGAATGGATAAAGAAAGAGCTTAAAAATGTTCGTTCCAATATATCAAGCCATTTCAATATGGTGGCTATTTAAAATCTTTGATGACAAATTTCATAAAACCTTAAAATATTAAGAAAATTTTTTTCACGATCAAAAAGATAGAAAGCTTAAATCCAAATCAAATGAAACCTTGTCTGTTATAATCGGATGACAAACAACCGAGTTATCATTTTGTTTTCTGCATTCGCTTACGCAATTTAAAAAGAACTACTATACTGCTTGCTCCTAAGGTAGCTCCTATCATATTGCGTAACCGAATGTAAAAAAAAAACAAAAAAAAAACTAATAACTCGAAAACACCACGTAGTACTTACTGACAATTAAAGAAAAATACTTATCCTACAAAGATCTTTTCTTACTGCCAGTAGAGTGTATTATTTTAAACTATCATATGTCAGTGAAGTTGAACATAAAGGTACTGCCTACCGTCAGTAGAGTTAGGTTAAATTGATACAGTCAAGAAATAGAATCTTGCTGTTTTTTTTCTTTCTAAAAAACATTCGCTAATGCTAGATGTAGAGGTGAAAACTTTCTAACTACTGTTAGTCAATTTTAAAGGTCTACTTTATAAAATATGTCAAGTCTGACAGTAAAATAGGCAATTTTTTGGTATTGTAGAATGGTTTAATGATTAGTTATGTTGGTAGTAAGAATGAATACTTACTTAAGTAGTTGTGATTGTTATTAAATTATAATATTTAGTTTTTGTCATATAGACTGACTACGTTCGCAATGTGTTTTATGATTGTTCTTTCCTTCGCTGCCATACCAAAAAAGGCCAAGAAACAAATGTTTTAAACTAGATTTAATTGTTCAGCAATATTTTGAAATTTTTGCATGAAACCCGAATAGCAAAATCATATCTAAATGTGTATAAAACGAACTCAATAACTACATTTGTATATCATGTTAGTTGCTTAATTTATAGGCCTACGATGATAAGTGACAACTAATATGAATCGTCGGAAACTAAATAAAGCAGTAAGTTTATTTATTTTCGAGGCAAGGTATAACTCCCCTGTCTCACTTCTATAGCCGTCAATACGTCAGCCCTGAAGGTGTTAGGCCACGTTATGAAATTCTTCTCAATATTGCTGTTGGTAATCCATCACACATTTTTTAAATATACATTTACAAATATACATTTACATCGTGTGGGCGAAGACAACGATGCAAAAAACCCGTATTGAAATTTCCTAAATAATAGGGCCTTGATAGGGATAGAGAAGTGTGAAGTGACCTAAATAATGTTTTACAACATAGATCTAAAACATTAAGTGGGTGGTAAATTTGAGGTGCTAGTTACTTGTCCTATTACTTAAATGTATGGATTTTATTTTAGTTTACCTTTTAACGTAGGATTTTCGCACTTAATAAAATAGATTACTACCTCTTAGAGGCATGGTAAAATTTAAGCTTCAAGTGCTTAATCTGTATTAAGCAGCACAAGATTTCTTCAATGGGTTTGTTTATATAGAAGGCTGATTGATTGTGTGTTAATCCTAAGGGAGCAATAAACAAATCAAAAGCCAACATAATGGTAATATAAAATCATAATATTAGGTTTGTATGTTGCGTTTATCATAAGGAAACATTGATATGTTCTTTCAGATATTCCTAGAGTAAGCTTAACTATAAAGAATACTTGATATATAAATAGTTGTTTGTTATTTGCCTTTACTCTATCTAATAAGTATGTATTATTGATAAAACAAACTGTCCCGACTTTATTAATTTGCCAAATTAAGATCAAAATATGTAAAGTATTCCTATAATATTAGTTAGAAGACATGTTTTACCTGACGTGGGCCACAATATTACTGGGGTCAGACCTGTAGCTATAATGGTCTGAGGTAATATTTACGGCTGCCATAGCACACCAGCTGCACACCACCCTGTTAATATTTAACCAAGGTAAAATATTAGAGATCATATATTCAAGGAGTTATGTAACCACACAGATAATTAAAGGAATTATTTAGGGGTAATTTCTGTCACTTTAAATTTATTATAATTTAGTTTAGAATGATATATTCTTTCTTTATACAAAATTGTTCTTTGATTGTAGTAGGCACTATAAGACAAAAAAATAACTAGACATTGCGAAAAATAGTTTGATTTAATATTTTATTAACTGCCAGTACAGTTAAAGTTATCAATTATTACTGTTGCTTTATAAGTTGCTAACTGTGAATATTTTACCTCATTGAAAAAAGATAATACATTGTTGGGTGTCGCGAACTGATATCAGAGATAATTCATTTTAGTCTCTAGTAAAAACGTCTATACTACATATTAGTGGCAGAGTTTTGAAACCCTGTTCTGACATTTATATCTTCATAGATTGATTCATTTATATCTTGTATGTATTGACTAATTATGCACCGTTAAACATAAAAATTTCAAAATGACATTTGAACAAAACACCTTGAGTAAAGATAGATCAATACCTACATAAAACGTTTCATCAATATTGGACCAATGATGTTTTCCGTAGCTCTGTACACACACACTCACACAAACACGTCACTTAAAAAACTGCGTTTGGGGATTCAGGGGAACACACAACTAATATTTCTACTCAAATTCAATTTTGATTCTGATGTTCATTAAAAAACATTTGTATTGGAAATGTTTACATGAGATGAGGTTCTAAATAACCTCCAAACTTTTAAAAGTTATGTGAACTCATTTACATTGTTAAGAAAATGTGCTATCACCAATTTTTAATAACTTTCACAACTTATGACTAAGTTAATTAAGTGTAAACCTTGCATGCAAATAGAGAAAGACAAGCCAATTACTAGGTTGTCACAACAAAGAATGTTTCCGTAGGGCTCGGGGCCTGTCACCACCATCGTAGTTCAGAGACCTCCCTAAACAAATAATACCACTTACCACTTCACTTTAGTCACTGGAACGTAATATTTGATACACAACATACTGTATAGTCTTCGGAGGTATGGCAGTAAACAATGAACTGTATTGAAGTATAAATTTCGTTGAAAACATTATCTTTTAGTAGTCACACAAAGCACAAGTTATTTCTTTTAGATTCAGTCCTAGTTTATAAATATCAAAACGTGCTTTGTGATTTTATAAATTTGGTAACAGTTTATATTCCTCTTTGTGTTAATCACACACTACTACAGTATTCAGCAAAACGTTTTTAATTTATCACCACAATCCAACTGTTATAACTAATTGTAATCGCATTTGTTACATTTGCTCTGATAACTTCCAATGACAAATTTTCCTACAATACAACTCTGAATTTGAGTTAATACATAATACCCATTAAACACACTTATCTCTTGAATACAGCGCTTGTCATTGTTCTCATCGTATTAAATTGTAAATAATGGACTGGGCTGAAGTTCAGCAGATTGTTTCCAGTGTCCTGCATGATAGTCAATGTATCAAAGCAGTAAAACTAGCATTACCTTCAATCATACCGTAAACCTAGATTCATTTTCCACGTTTACATTACTCACGTAAGTAGTTATGGTAGGAGAGGATTTTATGGAGAATTGAAATGAAATTGAAAATTTTTATGTATATGTGATTGTGTTGGTATTTGTGATTGGAGGGGTACATGTGATTGAAAGTTGAGGGGTGGGGTTTGTTATTGTTATTGAAAGAGAAAGTGAGAATGAAAGAGAAAATGGATGATGAAGAGGGTAATGAAAGAGAAAGGGATAGAGAATGTTTGGGGTTGTGTGTGAGTGAGAGAGAGAGTGAAAGAGAAAATGGGGGAGGAAGAGGGGTATTGAGAGAGTGAGAGAGAGTGAGAGAGAGGGGTGATAGTGGAGTGATAGTGAGAGAGAGAGTGAGAGTGAAAGAGAGAGGGTGAATGTTCATGGTGATGATGTCATGGTGGGGGTTCCTGTTATTGCTAGCATAATCAAAGAGACCAAAAACGCAATTTGAAATAAATAAACACCTCTTTGTACGTTTAATGCAGAATATTTTGCTATCATACAATTTTAATTTTGGTTATTATACAATAAATCATACAAATTAGAACTATACTCGTTAATTGAAATACATTTATAGGATTTTTTAATCGAAATGGATTTACTTGGATTTTATTCCATGATTTCATTTGGAAGTGTGTCTCAGAGAAGCGCTTCGTAATTTGTTAAGGAATGCAGGAAGGAATCTCTCGTAACAAATTATTCGTTTTTTGCTAACCTCCAACATCGGAATGCATTCTCTCGTCTAAGTAAATTTAAGTAGGCCAATTTTATCTGGTAAAACGTTGTATTAAAAAAGTTTCTTTTTTTCAAATTCAATGTAAATATTTCGACATAAGTCATTTATGTTAATGACATACAAATAAAATATATTTATAAACAAAACAGGAAAAGATTATTTCCACCAATCGGTAACAGTCGGTTTAACATTGTTCCTAATATTATAGGGTGAGTCTTCTAAGCTGTCCTAAACAGATTACAGACGAACGGCTTGACATATAGAGATGAAACAAAACTTTTCCCCACAAATTCATACCCAAGGAACAACGTAAAAATATTTTTACTATTTTTAAAATACAGGGTGTTCAAGAAACTGGGGATCATGGGTTCGAATCTCAGAGTTTTCAAATGTAAACATATGTCAAAGCTCTAGACTAGACAAACAATTTAGTGAAAACAGAACTCATTTATCTTTGTCCGTTTCAAAATGGCGGCCATTTTTATAGAAAATATTGATACTTACAGAACACACTGTATCTTGAAAACCACTAAACTTATTTTCGTTCTGTTTGAAAATTTTTAATCCTCGTAGGTTCAGCTTTAATTTGATATGCAACAAGTCAACATTTTAAAAACTAAATATTTTTTCTATGATTTAAATTTTTTTTTTTAGTTGGTAGCCTTGTAAATGCAAATTTTTAAATGGCAACATATGTAAAATTGTGTATTATTTTTAAGGTCTTGTAAAAACAAACAACTTTTAAATTTAAACCTACCGTCTATCTTTGGTAGTTTTCTAGTAATTAACCAAAAACTCCAATTGCCCATATAAAACCCATGTTAAACGTGCAGTATTGAAGATTAGTGGATGCAGACACACTATTTCCATGATACTGTGCGTTTAACATGAGTTTTATGTGGGCAATTGGATATTTAGTTTTTAAAATGTTGACTTGTTGCAAATCAAATTAAAGCTGAACCTACGAGGATTAAAAATTTTCAAACAGAACGAAAATAAGTTTAGTGGTTTTCAAGATACAGTGTGTTCTGTAAGTATCAATATTTTCTATAAAAATGGCCGCCATTTTGAAACGGACAAAGATAAATGAGTTCTGTTTTCACTAAATTGTTTGTCTAGTCTAGAGCTTTAAAATGATGCATAACATGACATATGTTTACATTTGAAAACTCTGAGATTCGAACCCATGACCCCCAGTTTCTTGAACACCCTGTATTTTAAAAATGGTAAAAATATTTTTACGTTGTTCCTTGGGTATGGATTAGTGGGGAAAAGTTTTTTTTTCATCTCTGTATGTCAAGCCGTTCGTCTGTAATCTGTTTAGGACAGCTTAGAAGATTTTCCCTGTATATGTTAATGATCTGTAATTTTTACCATGTTGAAATTTCTGAAGATAGATTTCTTTCATTACTTACTACTGAAAATGAATTAGCATAAGCTTAAAATCATACTCAGAAATAATATGAATGTTAATTATCCCGATTTTCCAACACTTCCACTATATTTGTAGTTATGTTCCTGCCGTGAAAGAATACAATGAAATTGACAGTTAAAATAAATCATGATTTCAATTAATTATCAGACGAGGGCTCTTCGAAACTATATTAATGACATCACTATTTACTCGCTATATTTAAATTGTATATTTCGAACCTTAATAACCAGCTAACGGACGGTTTTAAAGCAATTCGTCGAATTTAATAGTTCGTAGTGTAAATGACAGCCATCGAAAATGCAATTTTCAGTAATTAAGTACGTGCAGGCCCAGGAGACAATATATTATGTAAATTTGTCAGCCACGCTTGCCGCAATGCAACGGATAATGAGCCAACAGTGGTCACACAGTTTTAACCAAAAGCATTTGATTACATGACTAGCTGTAATCCAGTTTTATAATTTTCTGTTGAATCCAACTAAGACTATGCTACATTATTATGTGATATAATTTTAAAGTTCATGTAAAATGCAAACGATATACGTAAAATAAATACAAAGGAAGTCTGCCCTAAAAGTTGTTGATTATATTTGACTAAATTCCTCTAATTATAAAATATAATTTACCAGGTTGTGTTTAAGTTAAATTGTATGTATAAGGCGGCTTGCCTGATTAGGGGTTTAAGTAAACAGGTAAAATCAAAATAGCCCACATTACAGAACATCAGCATACTGAGTGAATTTCCGGTAGCTATGATTTAAATGTTTATTATGTTAACAGGTTTTATATAAACTAGTTGTTCTGTCCATACAATGGAGCAAGAATGCTTAAGAAAATAATGGGGGTATCAAAATTTGCTGTAAAACGCACTTACACACACTTACCATGGGAATCAAGGGAAATCCAAACCGTACTTATTGCGTGTTTTAATGAAAATCACTTTAGTATTTGCATTAAACTTTGCCGTGGAATCAAAAATAATAATTTTATCGTAATTTGTATGTATATAATGAGAGTCAAAAGATTAACTCTTTGAAAAGGCAAACAGAAAAAAAAACTACAAATGAAAACATGTTTAACAGCAGGTATATCGAAATAAAACTTTTATTTTCGGAACAGTTTCACATGAAGACTCTTCATTCAAGAATGCAGTTTATAGTCTTGTGACTTGCGCTTTTATCGAAAGTTCCTGATTCTTAATAGCTTTATACTGTATAGATGAACTTTAAATTGTAACCTACGTAGATTGCAATAACTTAATTTAAAAAAATGTTTCCTGCTGCTAGAATAATCTTAAAGCTTAACTTAAAATTAGAAAGTTTTATAAACCATTCATTGATTATTCTGTGTCAAATAAAATAGCATGTGGGGGTATGGGAGTGACTTGGCCCTCTCAACAATTCAGTAACAATGAGGCGTATGGTAAAAATCCAACTTAAAACCATAGAATTTGTTATTACGTTTCCTAAAAACGCGTATTCTTAATATTTTTTCTAGCATCGCCTATTTTAGGGATATTTAAGATAGAAATTGTTTAATGTCCGTCATTTTGAATTGGTATAACTTATAAATCTATTACTTCGTGCAAAGATTAGACATATTTCTCACTACCTGCGTACCAACTTTCCAGTCAAACGCTTATGGAGTTCGAAAGTTATAGATTCATTTGTGAAAATCAAATAAATACACACATACAGAAAACCGGGCATTTTAGACCCAATGAGATTGATACATAATCCATCGTAGCAGTTAAACTAGAGGGCCACACATCGCATACATTACGGTAGTCCGCTCCCGAGCCGAAGGTCTCAACGTTATACGTTCTTTCAAAATAATAATATTAATACTCATTAAAATAAAATACAATTAAATCAATACGAAGTATAATTTAGTACTTTCAACATCAATTTAGTCGTCATGGAGGAACAAATTGAGGTTAATAAAATTTGAAAGGATAGTGGGTTTTCAAATCTACCTTGTGATACGAACTCTTTAGCCTAAAAAGGTTTAGGTCAACGTCTTCCAATAAGTGTTCACTAAATATTGAAATACTTCATACTCCCAAATATCAATACAATCCACATTGTGAAATATATTATCAGGCTTTAATAAATTCAAATAAAGCTATTTAAAGATGGACATTTTGTTACAGTATATTTAAAACATACACCAGTAACCAAAAATATTTTTGTTTTGAAGTATGTTTTAAAGGAGCTAATTTTATAAGGTCTAATTAATAAAAAACCAGCAAGTTTGGTAAAATAACAGATTTAAGTCGAATAAGTATCGAGGTGTTACCATAAGTGTGTAGGGAATGATAAACTTTTTATTTAAATTAGGGCTAATTTTTTTTTAAATAAAGTTTCATATAAACACTAGCAGTTACCCGGCACGCGATGCTGCGCTAAAAATTTTTATTTTAATTGGTAATTTGTTCTTTACAATCTATATATTTTATATTTAAGTTATTATGTGTATGAATATATAAGTTTTTACTTTGATAAAGGATTTTACTTCTCATGTATACATATTTAATACAGTAGGGGAGAATTTAAACACTGCGTTGTTGAGTGCACAGGTGTGCTGCGATTTGGGTTTAATATATTTGGACTTATCTAAAAGTAAAATTGTTTTCTGCGCTACATGCTGTGGAAATATTGTGGCACTATTCCAAATCATGACTAATATAGGATGTTGTGATTATTCAAAACAACAGTTACTTAAAACAAACATCTGCTTTTAAATTATATTTATTTGTAAACATTGTAGTTCTAAAAGTCTGACATTGGACCCCTTAAAACGGTCTGGGGCGGAGCCCTTTTCAATAAATTCACTAGCACATGTATAACGTAAGCCCAAATTTAATCCACCTTTAAGAACATAAATGAATATTATATTTGTAATGACACACCTATAACTTAATACCTGTAAAAGTATAAAGCATTTCGTTGTTAATTTATCTTTGTTAACTAGTAATAACTATCCTTCAAGGGAAATTCTTAGGAAATGCAAAGAATGAGCTTAGCTTAAAGAAACCCCATACTGCTCTCATTTAGGAAAGTACCAATATACGGAGCTAGATTATGCTCAATGGTGCAGGATAAAATTAAATTAGACCGTGCAATAATTGTAGTTTTTTGAATGGAGTATTGAATACTACATCGAATATTTTGAATTACATATTTTAATAATAAAAAAGCTTCTCAATGTACCAAATACATCGATATACACCTAAGTTTTGTTACAAGGCTTAAAATATCAATCTATTATATTTTGAAATACCGACATAACTTAGTGGAATAATAATGTGTAATTATAAAGATCTAATGTCTGAAACAGTATCCAAATGTTGTGGTGCCAACTCTGACATAAGTGACCTACTTGATCCATCACAGCCAGAATATGGTTAATCTCCATGTGGTTACGTTCTGATGTATACACATTGAATTTAACATTGAATTGCACATTTTGAATACATTGAATTCCCTCATGCCCTTTCTGACCAATATTAACAATGAGTAAAATGTTAAGCACTAAATGAAATAATATTGTCAATGATGAAAAATAGTATTAGTGAATCATCTTTACCTGCAGTTCATAAAAAAATTAACAATTAGCAAAAATAAAACTATTTGAATGTTAACTGTCATTCGCATAGAAAAAAGTATCCCTTAACATTTCATCAACGTTAATACTTCATCAGCAAATAACATTCGAACAACTGGTTTCAAATCTAAAATTTTTAATAAGTGTCATTTTACCCTGTTAATAGTTTAAGGCATTTATATCTACAACATTACCATTGATTATGAAAAAACAGTAACACGTTTTCATTAATTTAGGAACAAAAGTCATCTGCATAACATAATAGGTTAAACTATTACCTTAGGTTCTGCGCTGCCGTATAGCAAAACTCAACCACTAAATGATAAACAAAGTATTAATAGTTATTTGTGCAACTAGTGAGAAAAGTGAGCAATTGACTCACTCGAGAGAAATCCTTACTCACAAGCCGTAGGCGAGTGAGGAATGGTTTCTCGAGTGAGGCAATTGTACTTTGAACTCGAGTTGCACATTATAATTTTCCTACAGTTACCATAAAACAAATAAATTTGTGAAGAAACATAACCTATTTTTACACAGAAGTGAACTTGTAATATAACATTTAATGTGAAGTGACAAATACAACAGTAGAACAGCTGACCAGCTGATTTACAGCTAGTGCTGCCAACGTATTTCGCGCGCATACGACGTTGCCTGCATGTTACGCGCTCACTATTTCGTGCCTTCACGTTGCAAATCTGGAGTGAGACAAAGTAATTAGAGTGAGACAATGTTAACATTGTCTCACTGATGAGCGAATTGGCCACTTTGCTTTCTCAAATCAGTGAGAGAACATGTACATTGTTAGGTAACTGTAGGAAAAAGGTATTGTCAAGCTTTAGTTAGTGAAAAAGATAACATTATGTTAATACAGGAGCACTCGAACATAACCACACATAAAATAAAAAATGAATGTATAATTGAATATTTAGAAATACAGTATAAACGAATTAGGGACTCGTGCTGAGTACAGTAGTTATCCAAAACCAATGGAAGATGTAAACTTCTCGTACAAGTTATTCAGTTTAAACTGTAAACAAAAAGCTATACTAATAGTTACACAAATAAAAACTTTGTCACCTTATTACTGTCTACACAAAAATATATCAATAACATAATTTTCATATGATAAAATTTTAAAACTTAAATGCAGAGCCTAGGTTGATACATCAACCGGTTGCAAAATTACATCATACTAGTGGCTTGTAGGGGCAATAGCCCCTATATAAAAATTCTAGTAATTATTTTGTACAAATTATTAGTCTCATGGGTTACCCTACCTTGAATTATCGTTTAATATTTTTGTATATTATAATATGTATAAAAGTTATCAAATATCTGCATAATGAAATTTTTTGATGTCTGTTCTGTTTAAAATACCAAAGAACTGTTCATGCAGTGTGTTTATTATACAAAATTTCTAATCATAATATACAACTAAGGAACATTTTCAATAATAATCTTCATCACTATTAAATAAATATTTATCAATTCCTTTGAATATAGGAATATAGGTGTTTTATTCACTTAAATAAAACACAAAGTCATCCTCCAAATTGTATAATGCTAATCATAACAAAATCTCTCTGAAAACAACAGAGTATAGTATCCATTTTAATCGAACCCTTGGTCTTTATTTTGTTCTAATACTATTTTAATATCATCTAGCCACTTTAACCGGCTAAAAGCAACATAAAGTTGACCATGGGTAAACACAGGTTTTTTTTTCAAATAAATGCTAACTTTTGAAGGTTTGGCTTTGCGCTTTATTTATAGTAGCCTAATATCTAAAGCTAATCCCAATAGGAATTGAATCCCTAAACTTAAACGGCATATTAGGATCTTTAGATGTTAGTTTTATTTTTGGCATGAAAAATATGTTCCCTTTGCCTACTCCAGTAATTACTTCTAACTTTACACTTTTTTCAGACATACCTAACACAACCAATCTTATTCCATTAACTAATCCAGACCCTTAAACTTGGGAAAAAGTCTATATTTCAGCTTTATAATAGTATACATACTACAGTACATATTACCATTAAATAAAGTTAAACCACATGTTTTTAAGTAAACAAAGCAAACATGACCTGGACTTCCATGTTATTTAAATGTAAATTATTTTATTACGTAACAACCTTTTTGTTTATAATTAAGAAAAATGAATAATTTTCCCCAAAACTTCATGCCCAGACCTTTAAAATGAGACCTCTCCCAGCTTTCTACGGCCTCCCGTTCGCTCACAATTTCATTGTAAAATTTTGGGCTTACGGAATTAGATATAGATTTTTAAGTAAACAAAGCAAACATGACCTGGACTTCCATGTTATTTAAATGTAAATTATTTTATTACGTAACAACCTTTTGGTGTATAATTAAGAAAAATGAATAATTTTCCCCAAAACTTCATGCCCAGACCTTTAAAATGAGACCTCTCCCAGCTTTCTACGGCCTCCCGTTCGCTCACAATTTCATTGTAAAATTTTGGGCTTACGGAATTAGATATCCTGGACTTCCATGTTATTTAAATGTAAATTATTTTATTACGTAACAACCTTTTGGTGAATAATTAAGAAAAATGAATAATTTTCCCCAAAACTTCATGCCCAGACCTTTAAAATGAGACCTCTCCCAGCTTTCTACGGCCTCCCGTTCGCTCACAATTTCATTGTAAAATTTTGGGCTTACGGAATTAGATATATAGATGCTTATTACTTTTATCACTTAATTTTGTTAAATCAGCTGTAGTGAGCATCGAAGTATATAACACAACTTTTGTGTTATATGTTAATATGTGTCTAATATATAAAATTCTCGTGTCACAGTGTTTGTCTGCAAACTCCTCCGAAACGACTTCACCGATCGTTATGAAATTTGGTGTGTAAATTCTGTAGGTATGCGAATCGGACGTAAACTATTTCCCGTTTCGAAATTCTTAAAAGGGCTCCGCCCCAGTGGCTCTGGAGTTTCCCATGTTAACCTTATGAGAAATGGATCATATATTTATCAGATATCAATTTAATGTATGTATACTTCGATGGTAGTGAGTTGTGAAAGAAAGTTTATTTGACAGTCCTGCTTGTTTACATTCAAATATTGATAATGTATGTCAATAATTATGTCAATTATTTTTGCCAAAGAAACTAGTCCATAATTACTATTTAAAATTCTATGTCAAAATTGTGTCAGAGCCCTTGATCAATACCGAAGCGAGAATAAAATCCTTGTTAAACCACTGATTGTATATAATTTTATGGTATTATAATATCAGTGAGATCAGTCTACTTCTAGTATTTACTGAAGCACTGCCCAGCTAGTTAATGTTTGATGATGGCTGGGGTTTGCAATTAGCTCACTGTTGACAGAGACATCGGTGGTTCTGTTGACGAAGATAATACAATCCGATAGTGTTGGATAGTAGGTCCCAAAATCCTTGTTCTAAACACTGAGTGTATAGAATTGTATGGTATTACAATATCAGTGTGATGATCAGTTCTATTATTTACTAAAACACTATTCAAAAAGCAAATATTTTCTGATGGCTGATGATTGCAATCAGAACACTTTTACGATGGATTACATCAGTTCTGTTTCTAACTCCATTCATCTCTCTTTTTCAATTTATATTAGATTAATTATGTATCATTGGATCTATGTAGTAAACTACCGTGTAGTTATGATACAATTAAAAATAATATATTTAATATCGACCCTTTTACGTATATAAAATATACTGCCTATAAAAGTAAAAATCTAATATTATTGGGAGTAGCCATGTTTTTACCAATAGTACTTGCTATTATTTAGAATGATTATTGTTGTCGGATTCGCATGATAATAGTAAATGGCAAGCCAATTACAAGGTTGTCACAACATAGAATGTTTCTGCGGGGCTCAGGGCCTGTCACCGCCAACGCAGTCCAGGGACCTCCCTAAACAAATAACACTACTTTACACTCCACTTGACTATTCGGATCGTCTCTGAGGACCTTTGTGCTTTAACAGAAGAGTCTACACGGCATTAAAATTTCGTAAATGTTTTTTAGACTTGAATAGATTATTACATTTACAGAAATATATAATAGGTAATTAAATACTATAATAGGTATTTATAGTATAAATAAGAAATACATTTTCTACAGGATGTGACGATGATAGCACTTCAATCTTCTTTATCTATGAATTAACAGCTGTGATATAACATCCAGTAAACTATAAAATCTATATACCGGGTGTTCCACGAAGAGGTTCCTATTTTTAAATTGATATAGCGGACTTGTAGAGCGCGCTACATACTTGAAATTCTACAGTCGTGACTAACATATATATGTAAAGGTGTTTCCCCCAAGTCTCAATTAATTCTGACTAATCTAAACAAAATGGCGGAAAAACTAAAAGCAACAAAAACAACAATCGTATTTTAAAGCTAAACCTACTTTTTATCCCGTCATTTTGACCTAATGTGTCAGAATTAACTGATACTCAGGGGTATTTCTTTCACAATGAGTAGGACTGTTGAGTTTCAGGTGTGTAGAGTGTTCGGTGCGTCTAATACATTAATTAAAAAATCGGGACCTTTTCGTGGGACACCCGGTATAAAAATGATAACAATCACGAGCTTTTGAGAAAAATGCAAGCCAGACACCTATCAACCGCATACTTAAATGACAATTTCGATGTCAAACTTCCCCGAGAGTATCAGTTTCTCAATGAATCCTCTCATAAGGGCCCGAACTACAATAAAATGGTTTTATTTAATGGCATTAAAATATTGAATATTAATTAGCTGTAACATTATTTTTAGTTTGTTTTTGTTTACTTTATCTAAGTATATCTTTTGATTCTCATTATACAGTAGATGTTTGCATTAGAATATTTTTTTAGTTTGGATTCTGCCACACAGTTTAATGCAAATAAGTCAGAGATTTTTTCTTCTTTTTTAAGCTTATTAAGTTTGTAAATATTTCCGTTCTTTTTAAATAGTTAAACTACCACCCAATTGAAGTAGTGTGAATGATTTACATAAACATTTGTATCTAAAGCTAGATTGATCTTCCATTTTCTTAGGAAATCGGAAGCCATCGCTATATGATCAGCCTTCTTCAATAATTCGTTTACAGTAATTTATATTGTAATTTTAATAAAAATATTGTCTATGTCGAATCAATATGTGTCTGAGGACGATTCATGACATATAACACAATTTAATTTAGTTACAAGAAATTGTACTACTTAAAATGGCTTCCTGGCCCGTAAATCGCACAAACCTGACAGCAGATGCGTTGTATTTAAGCAATTTATACAAAGTAAAATCAAATTAAACTCTCAGTCAAATAGCAAAAGTAGTTGATACGTAATAATATAGTTGAGCATGTATAATTGATAATGTATAATGTATAATGTATAGTTGACTGGGACGGGTGGCGTCGTCCTGTAATCCAGCTACTGGGAGGTCACGAATTGTGGATATTTATAGGGATGCACTGTGGATGCGATGCTCCCTGGTGTGGATTAACGTCCGCACTAGTGAGTACTACGACTATCCGCAGTATTATCCTGATAATTAGACCAATTCGTAAATTACAAGGAAAATGTGGT
>NW_026542594.1:137900966-137911839 GCF_028750875.1 Macrosteles quadrilineatus | reverse complement strand
TTTTAATTAGCGCCCGATCCTTATGGGATTGGGCCACTCACTCGAGTACAATGTTGATTGATTATCACCTCACTGAGCACGAATATACTGTCGTGTAAAAACCTATGACACGCTTGTATTCAATTCAATTGAAGATTGATATTATAAGTTGTTTATTTCATTTATTTTTTTTTTTTTACCACTCTGAACGTCCACCTCTCGACCAGTACCCTAAGGTAAAGGCTGAACGATCATCGATGACGTGCTCCCGTGCCGCTAGGGCCCGGGACCTCGTCTGCCTCACGCTCAGAGAGATGGACCGTAACTCTTCATCGTGGCTGGTATCCACTTCCGTAATGGAGTGTATAAATGAAGATCTTACTACAGAAATGATCCTGTGAAGTATGATCTTGACACGACGTCGGTCACGACCGACGGTCCCAGCCGAATTCGATCGTACACAACCCTGTGAGAATCAATATATAAACACAATCGACAGACAATCTCGCGCCGGACTCGGACCTCAGTAAAGACGCTGTTCTGCAAGGAGCTCAGTCACAGTCTAAGCGAAATAAGTCGCAAACAGCACGCGACCGTTTGCCGATCGGTTTCTATAGCGTGGTTTCACCTCGTCTCCGCGCCGGCGCAGCCCAGTGACCGACGACGTGTCCGAGCCAGCCACTGTTGGTCTGGACGACGTGGACGGTTTCGCTCGGTGTTTACACGTTGCCCAGAGGTTTTTCTTTTTGAAACCTCGGGATTCGTTTACCGTTAACCGTTTTCAAGACGACGACACGATTTTGGCGACATAAATTTACAATTACCGACACCGTTACAGCTGTAGTGTGGATCGGTTCTCGCACTGATACCCGCTACACGCCAGAGCCGGGTGCCCATTTCGTCGCTCTCGCACTCATACTTACCTGGCGTAGGGGTTACCGTGATCAAGAAGGCGGTTCCCCCAGGATGAGGCCCTTCCATTGCACTACGGTCGGGCTGACTCCTGCGAATGCCCCAAATGTGGGTATCTCGGGCGCGTAATTTTTGGTAGCGGGGACTGCGTTCGCGCTGTCCCTAATAATACACATTCAACTCCAATGGGGTGTATAGTGAGTAGGTAGAGAAAGTCATTCGTTATTTTATACAAACAACAGCGGTAGTGTACGTAAATAAATGATATTTTTGTTAACAATCGTTGAATAAGAATAACGTAGCGCAATAACCTGTAAACAAAAAAGAAACGGACTAAATTTTTCATAATATTAAATCGTGCAATACGTTATATTATTCAATGTTGATTGTTATTTACTTTTTTAACAGTCGATGAATTTCGTAGCGCAAAACTGACTAGGATCCTACCACGGATCTGGCGAATCCACTAATTTTCGAGTTTTTATCCATTTTGATTTATAAAACTGATAATGTATTGCTGATTGCTCTGTCAGTTAGAATAATGATGGTTCACTCAGGATGGTGACAGGTACTTCCAGCACTCGCCAACGGCCATACCACGTTGAATATACCGGTTCTCGTCCGATCACCGAAGTCAAGCAACGTCGGGCGTGGTTAGTACTTGGATGGGTGACCGCTTGGGAACACCACGTGCTGTTGGCATTTTTTTCATTTTGTACTTTTCACTATATTTAAAATTTCCTCTTGTTTATTTTTTGTTATTTCCAAAGGTCTTCTTTTCACTATATTTTTATTTTCTTATTGCTAATTTTTTGTTATTTCCAATAGTTTTCACCGTTTACTGTGACACACTTGTATTCACATTAGGCATACATTTATTTTTATTTATTTGGAATACTCGGTATGTTGTGTACAGCAAACAATACTGTAGTCTATTAACGAACTAGTGTTGACTTAATAACAACGGTAACATGAACGACCCGTCGTGTCGTCTCGTCAGCGGTCGCTCGAACGTCGATAATAATTTATTCGGTCTACATTTTTACAATGCAGTACTTAGAATCAATTAATTGATGCGTGTCAATATCTCTGTACTACTTATTATTAGTTGAACGTACGATATGGTATTATGGTGGGCCGGTCCCGGCGGTACTGCAATGCCGGGTCAACCGTGACAGAGGTGGAGCAAGCTCCTAGCACTCCGTCGATTTCCAAAAATCAGTTTAACAAACTGGTCCCTCGATGAGGGACGTATCAGATGTTAAGCTGATAAGAACAGATACTACACTTTGATCTTAGCCAACAGGCCGAGAAGCGATACTTGACCGAGGATTTTCAAAATTCTCGGCCACTTTGCAACCACCCCCGTTGGTGTGAGTTTTTCACGGAATCGCGGGGCCTTCGGACACCGTCGGCGGCAAACCGGAGTAGAAAATACTGAAAAAAGGGCTTCCAACTGCGACAGGACGAGAGAATAACAACAACTGTTTCCGTACTATGTGTACGTGAGTGTGTTGTTGATCGACTTATTTCAACACTCTCGTCTGCGAACGCGTACGAGAACCGACTCGGGCCCCGAACAGTCCGGGTGCTAATGCCAGTTCTGTCCACGCTGTCCACGCCGGTTGTAGCGCTAGCGTCGCGAGACTAGTCCACGTCAGAGGGTTCGTTCGTCGTCGGTCTCGTCGCTGGCTCCCGCTATCCGGCAGTCGCGTCACCGATAATACGAGATAGTGTAAAAATCTGTAACACGTCGAATCGCCATTCTTTTTAACGACTGCTATCGTGTCCGTCGTGCACAGGTCGAATATGTTAACGGGAGAATCGCGTTTGTCGCGTCCGCCTCTCGGTCTGAACTATGCACTTTGCGAGAACTACCCAACTCTTCTCCTATTGGTCGAATCAAAACAAAACAGGCCACGCCCACTTTTCTACCACGTAAAACGACATATTGTGTTTAATACCGTCAGTTTACCGATCGGGCTATATAATTCTATCTCGATCAAAGGAAATTGCCGCCGCCCAGAAATTCACTCTCTCTTAGTGTGTTGTTTCATTTTTTTTTTATTCTAGAAATTCATTTCTTTGTTATTATCATTTTATTTTCATTTTCATTTTCGTTTTCGTTTTCATTTTTATTTCATTCCATTTACTTTTTTACTACAATTTTACTGAAAATCATGATACACGGTGTCTCGTCGAACGTCGTCGTCCCCCTCCTCCTCGTCACACACGTGCAGTGCTAGTTCACGCCGTGTGGAGCGCTAGTAGCGCAAGCGCGAGGTCCACGTCGCGTCGCCACGACGAGGCTGCAGCCCGGCTCAGGCTCACCTCGTTCCCGGCCGGCGGCGCAGTTTAGTAACAGTGGTGACACGCGCAATCGGCACTCTTGCCGACTGGTGTTCCAATAAGATACGTCCACTGTGACGGGTCCCGTTTGTCTAGATTGTTGTATATTTCGTAACATCGTGTTTACGTGTGGACATTCGTGTCAGTTGGCTCTCGCCGGCTCTAACTGAGTCCAGTACTAGTGGGTCGCTCGGGTTTTCGTCACGCGCTCCACTCTGGTTTCCCTTCAAAACGAATAAATCTTTCGCCTTTTACTAAAGATTTCCGTGGAGGGGAACACACGATGAGTCTATAAACAAATTTTTAATTAGCGCCCGATCCTTATGGGATTGGGGCCACTCACTCGAGTACAATGTTGATTGATTATCACCTCACTGAGCACGAATATACTGTCGTGTAAAAACCTATGACACGCTTGTATTCAATTCAATTGAAGATTGATATTATAAGTTGTTTATTTCATTTATTTTTTTTTTTTACCACTCTGAACGTCCACCTCTCGACCAGTACCCTAAGGTAAAGGCTGAAACGATCATCGATGACGTGCTCCCGTGCCGCTAGGGCCCGGGACCTCGTCTGCCTCACGCTCAGAGAGATGGACCGTAACTCTTCATCGTGGCTGGTATCCACTTCCGTAATGGAGTGTATAAATGAAGATCTTACTACAGAAATGATCCTGTGAAGTATGATCTTGACACGACGTCGGTCACGACCGACGGTCCAGCCGAATTCGATCGTACACAACCCTGTGAGAATCAATATATAAACACTATCGACAGACAATCTCGCGCCGGACTCGGACCTCAGTAAAGACGCTGTTCTGCAAGGAGCTCAGTCACAGTCTAAGCGAAATAAGTCGCAAACAGCACGCGACCGTTTGCCGATCGGTTTCTATAGCGTGGTTTCACCTCGTCTCCGCGCCGGCGCAGCCAGTGACCGACGACGTGTCCGAGCCAGCCACTGTTGGTCTGGACGACGTGGACGGTTTCGCTCGGTGTTTACACGTTGCCCAGAGGTTTTTCTTTTTGAAACCTCGGGATTCGTTTACCGTTAACCGTTTTCAAGACGACGACACGATTTTGGCGACATAAATTTACAATTACCGACACCGTTACAGCTGTAGTGTGGATCGGTTCTCGCACTGATACCCGCTACACGCCAGAGCCGGGTGCCCATTTCGTCGCTCTCGCACTCATACTTACCTGGCGTAGGGGTTACCGTGATCAAGAAGGCGGTTCCCCCAGGATGAGGCCCTTCCATTGCACTACGGTCGGGCTGACTCCTGCGAATGCCCCAAATGTGGGTATCTCGGGCGCGTAATTTTTGGTAGCGGGGACTGCGTTCGCGCTGTCCCTAATAATACACATTCAACTCCAATGGGGTGTATAGTGAGTAGGTAGAGAAAGTCATTCGTTATTTTATACAAACAACAGCGGTAGTGTACGTAAATAAATGATATTTTTGTTAACAATCGTTGAATAAGAATAACGTAGCGCAATAACCTGTAAACAAAAAAGAAACGGACTAAATTTTTCATAATATTAAATCGTGCAATACGTTATATTATTCAATGTTGATTGTTATTTACTTTTTTAACAGTCGATGAATTTCGTAGCGCAAAACTGACTAGGATCCTACCACGGATCTGGCGAATCACTAATTTTCGAGTTTTTATCCATTTTGATTTATAAAACTGATAATGTATTGCTGATTGCTCTGTCAGTTAGAATAATGATGGTTCACTCAGGATGGTGACAGGTACTTCCAGCACTCGCCAACGGCCATACCACGTTGAATATACCGGTTCTCGTCCGATCACCGAAGTCAAGCAACGTCGGGCGTGGTTAGTACTTGGATGGGTGACCGCTTGGGAACACCACGTGCTGTTGGCATTTTTTTCATTTTGTACTTTTCACTATATTTAAAATTTCCTCTTGTTTATTTTTTGTTATTTCCAAAGGTCTTCTTTTCACTATATTTTTATTTTCTTATTGCTAATTTTTTGTTATTTCCAATAGTTTTTCACCGTTTACTGTGACACACTTGTATTCACATTAGGCATACATTTATTTTTATTTATTTGGAATACTCGGTATGTTGTGTACAGCAAACAATACTGTAGTCTATTAACGAACTAGTGTTGACTTAATAACAACGGTAACATGAACGACCCGTCGTGTCGTCTCGTCAGCGGTCGCTCGAACGTCGATAATAATTTATTCGGTCTACATTTTTACAATGCAGTACTTAGAATCAATTAATTGATGCGTGTCAATATCTCTGTACTACTTATTATTAGTTGAACGTACGATATGGTATTATGGTGGGCCGGTCCCGGCGGTACTGCAATGCCGGGTCAACCCGTGACAGAGGTGGAGCAAGCTCCTAGCACTCCGTCGATTTCCAAAAATCAGTTTAACAAACTGGTCCCTCGATGAGGGACGTATCAGATGTTAAGCTGATAAGAACAGATACTACACTTTGATCTTAGCCAACAGGCCGAGAAGCGATACTTGACCGAGGATTTTCAAAATTCTCGGCCACTTTGCAACCACCCCCGTTGGTGTGAGTTTTTTCACGGAATCGCGGGGCCTTCGGACACCGTCGGCGGCAAACCGGAGTAGAAAATACTGAAAAAAGGGCTTCCAACTGCGACAGGACGAGAGAATAACAACAACTGTTTCCGTACTATGTGTACGTGAGTGTGTTGTTGATCGACTTATTTCAACACTCTCGTCTGCGAACGCGTACGAGAACCGACTCGGGCCCCGAACAGTCCGGGTGCTAATGCCAGTTCTGTCCACGCTGTCCACGCCGGTTGTAGCGCTAGCGTCGCGAGACTAGGTCCACGTCAGAGGGTTCGTTCGTCGTCGGTCTCGTCGCTGGCTCCCGCTATCCGGCAGTCGCGTCACCGATAATAACGAGATAGTGTAAAAATCTGTAACACGTCGAATCGCCATTCTTTTTAACGACTGCTATCGTGTCCGTCGTGCACAGGTCGAATATGTTAACGGGAGAATCGCGTTTGTCGCGTCCGCCTCTCGGTCTGAACTATGCACTTTGCGAGAACTACCCAACTCTTCTCCTATTGGTCGAATCAAACAAAACAGGCCACGCCCACTTTTCTACCACGTAAAACGACATATTGTGTTTAATACCGTCAGTTTACCGATCGGGCTATATAATTCTATCTCGATCAAAGGAAATTGCCGCCGCCCAGAAATTCACTCTCTCTTAGTGTGTTGTTTCATTTTTTTTTTATTCTAGAAATTCATTTCTTTGTTATTATCATTTTTATTTTCATTTTCATTTTCGTTTTCGTTTTCATTTTTATTTCATTCCATTTACTTTTTTACTACAATTTTACTGAAAATCATGATACACGGTGTCTCGTCGAACGTCGTCGTCCCCCTCCTCCTCGTCACACACGTGCAGTGCTAGTTCACGCCGTGTGGAGCGCTAGTAGCGCAGCGCGAGGTCCACGTCGCGTCGCCACGACGAGGCTGCAGCCCGGCTCAGGCTCACCTCGTTCCCGGCCGGCGGCGCAGTTTAGTAACAGTGGTGACACGCGCAATCGGCACTCTTGCCGACTGGTGTTCCAATAAGATACGTCCACTGTGACGGGTCCCGTTTGTCTAGATTGTTGTATATTTCGTAACATCGTGTTTTACGTGTGGACATTCGGTCAGTTGGCTCTCGCCGGCTCTAACTGAGTCCAGTACTAGTGGGTCGCTCGGGTTTCGTCACGCGCTCCACTCTGGTTTCCCTTCAAAACGAATAAATCTTTCGCCTTTTACTAAAGATTTCCGTGGAGGGGAACACACGATGAGTCTATAAACAAATTTTTAATTAGCGCCCGATCCTTATGGGATTGGGCCACTCACTCGAGTACAATGTTGATTGATTATCACCTCACTGAGCACGAATATACTGTCGTGTAAAAACCTATGACACGCTTGTATTCAATTCAATTGAAGATTGATATTATAAGTTGTTTATTTCATTTATTTTTTTTTTTTTACCACTCTGAACGTCCACCTCTCGACCAGTACCCTAAGGTAAAGGCTGAACGATCATCGATGACGTGCTCCCGTGCCGCTAGGGCCCGGGACCTCGTCTGCCTCACGCTCAGAGAGATGGACCGTAACTCTTCATCGTGGCTGGTATCCACTTCCGTAATGGAGTGTATAAATGAAGATCTTACTACAGAAATGATCCTGTGAAGTATGATCTTGACACGACGTCGGTCACGACCGACGGTCCAGCCGAATTCGATCGTACACAACCCTGTGAGAATCAATATATAAACACTATCGACAGACAATCTCGCGCCGGACTCGGACCTCAGTAAAGACGCTGTTCTGCAAGGAGCTCAGTCACAGTCTAAGCGAAATAAGTCGCAAACAGCACGCGACCGTTTGCCGATCGGTTTCTATAGCGTGGTTTCACCTCGTCTCCGCGCCGGCGCAGCCAGTGACCGACGACGTGTCCGAGCCAGCCACTGTTGGTCTGGACGACGTGGACGGTTTCGCTCGGTGTTTACACGTTGCCCAGAGGTTTTTCTTTTTGAAACCTCGGGATTCGTTTACCGTTAACCGTTTTCAAGACGACGACACGATTTTGGCGACATAAATTTACAATTACCGACACCGTTACAGCTGTAGTGTGGATCGGTTCTCGCACTGATACCCGCTACACGCCAGAGCCGGGTGCCCATTTCGTCGCTCTCGCACTCATACTTACCTGGCGTAGGGGTTACCGTGATCAAGAAGGCGGTTCCCCCAGGATGAGGCCCTTCCATTGCACTACGGTCGGGCTGACTCCTGCGAATGCCCCAAATGTGGGTATCTCGGGCGCGTAATTTTTGGTAGCGGGGACTGCGTTCGCGCTGTCCCTAATAATACACATTCAACTCCAATGGGGTGTATAGTGAGTAGGTAGAGAAAGTCATTCGTTATTTTATACAAACAACAGCGGTAGTGTACGTAAATAAATGATATTTTTGTTAACAATCGTTGAATAAGAATAACGTAGCGCAATAACCTGTAAACAAAAAAGAAACGGACTAAATTTTTCATAATATTAAATCGTGCAATACGTTATATTATTCAATGTTGATTGTTATTTACTTTTTTAACAGTCGATGAATTTCGTAGCGCAAAACTGACTAGGATCCTACCACGGATCTGGCGAATCCACTAATTTTCGAGTTTTTATCCATTTTGATTTATAAAACTGATAATGTATTGCTGATTGCTCTGTCAGTTAGAATAATGATGGTTCACTCAGGATGGTGACAGGTACTTCCAGCACTCGCCAACGGCCATACCACGTTGAATATACCGGTTCTCGTCCGATCACCGAAGTCAAGCAACGTCGGGCGTGGTTAGTACTTGGATGGGTGACCGCTTGGGAACACCACGTGCTGTTGGCATTTTTTTCATTTTGTACTTTTCACTATATTTAAAATTTCCTCTTGTTTATTTTTTGTTATTTCCAAAGGTCTTCTTTTCACTATATTTTTATTTTCTTATTGCTAATTTTTTGTTATTTCCAATAGTTTTCACCGTTTACTGTGACACACTTGTATTCACATTAGGCATACATTTATTTTTATTTATTTGGAATACTCGGTATGTTGTGTACAGCAAACAATACTGTAGTCTATTAACGAACTAGTGTTGACTTAATAACAACGGTAACATGAACGACCCGTCGTGTCGTCTCGTCAGCGGTCGCTCGAACGTCGATAATAATTTATTCGGTCTACATTTTTACAATGCAGTACTTAGAATCAATTAATTGATGCGTGTCAATATCTCTGTACTACTTATTATTAGTTGAACGTACGATATGGTATTATGGTGGGCCGGTCCCGGCGGTACTGCAATGCCGGGTCAACCCGTGACAGAGGTGGAGCAAGCTCCTAGCACTCCGTCGATTTCCAAAAATCAGTTTAACAAACTGGTCCCTCGATGAGGGACGTATCAGATGTTAAGCTGATAAGAACAGATACTACACTTTGATCTTAGCCAACAGGCCGAGAAGCGATACTTGACCGAGGATTTTCAAAATTCTCGGCCACTTTGCAACCACCCCCGTTGGTGTGAGTTTTTCACGGAATCGCGGGGCCTTCGGACACCGTCGGCGGCAAACCGGAGTAGAAAATACTGAAAAAAGGGCTTCCAACTGCGACAGGACGAGAGAATAACAACAACTGTTTCCGTACTATGTGTACGTGAGTGTGTTGTTGATCGACTTATTTCAACACTCTCGTCTGCGAACGCGTACGAGAACCGACTCGGGCCCCGAACAGTCCGGGTGCTAATGCCAGTTCTGTCCACGCTGTCCACGCCGGTTGTAGCGCTAGCGTCGCGAGACTAGGTCCACGTCAGAGGGTTCGTTCGTCGTCGGTCTCGTCGCTGGCTCCCGCTATCCGGCAGTCGCGTCACCGATAATAACGAGATAGTGTAAAAATCTGTAACACGTCGAATCGCCATTCTTTTTAACGACTGCTATCGTGTCCGTCGTGCACAGGTCGAATATGTTAACGGGAGAATCGCGTTTGTCGCGTCCGCCTCTCGGTCTGAACTATGCACTTTGCGAGAACTACCCAACTCTTCTCCTATTGGTCGAATCAAACAAAACAGGCCACGCCCACTTTTCTACCACGTAAAACGACATATTGTGTTTAATACCGTCAGTTTACCGATCGGGCTATATAATTCTATCTCGATCAAAGGAAATTGCCGCCGCCCAGAAATTCACTCTCTCTTAGTGTGTTGTTTCATTTTTTTTTTATTCTAGAAATTCATTTCTTTGTTATTATCATTTTTATTTTCATTTTCATTTTCGTTTTCGTTTTCATTTTTATTTCATTCCATTTACTTTTTTACTACAATTTTACTGAAAATCATGATACACGGTGTCTCGTCGAACGTCGTCGTCCCCCTCCTCCTCGTCACACACGTGCAGTGCTAGTTCACGCCGTGTGGAGCGCTAGTAGCGCAGCGCGAGGTCCACGTCGCGTCGCCACGACGAGGCTGCAGCCCGGCTCAGGCTCACCTCGTTCCCGGCCGGCGGCGCAGTTTAGTAACAGTGGTGACACGCGCAATCGGCACTCTTGCCGACTGGTGTTCCAATAAGATACGTCCACTGTGACGGGTCCCGTTTGTCTAGATTGTTGTATATTTCGTAACATCGTGTTTTACGTGTGGACATTCGTGTCAGTTGGCTCTCGCCGGCTCTAACTGAGTCCAGTACTAGTGGGTCGCTCGGGTTTCGTCACGCGCTCCACTCTGGTTTCCCTTCAAAACGAATAAATCTTTCGCCTTTTACTAAAGATTTCCGTGGAGGGGAACACACGATGAGTCTATAAACAAATTTTTAATTAGCGCCCGATCCTTATGGGATTGGGCCACTCACTCGAGTACAATGTTGATTGATTATCACCTCACTGAGCACGAATATACTGTCGTGTAAAAACCTATGACACGCTTGTATTCAATTCAATTGAAGATTGATATTATAAGTTGTTTATTTCATTTATTTTTTTTTTTTTACCACTCTGAACGTCCACCTCTCGACCAGTACCCTAAGGTAAAGGCTGAACGATCATCGATGACGTGCTCCC
>NW_026542594.1:136982613-137140866 GCF_028750875.1 Macrosteles quadrilineatus | reverse complement strand
GGTATATTCTAGTAAATTATGAAATTAAGTGTACTATACACTTTTCCTAGTCATTTTATAGAACTACTTGGCATTATACATAATGACTAATTAAAGTGTATACGAACCTATTGTTGTCACTCCATTCCATACATTGCCTTAAAGCTTCAGGCAATTCATAGAATGCCTGCATTACAGTAACTGCACTTTTGCGGTAACATATACATCACATCACGCCATTGAATCACAAATATCTCATATATAAAGACAACTGAAGACCCGTGAACGAACTTTTAGTATTATAAACTTGTTTTATGTCATAATATTTGTTTGTTTTATGTTTGAAATGAAATGAAATGAAAAATGTCTTTATTTAAGAGGCGAAGTTAGGACTTGCAAGTCCTCTCTACCACTTAACCTCTAAACATAAATAAATAAAACTTATTCACTTATATTAGTAAATTTAAATAATCTAAAGTAATCATTAAATTAGTAAACATGAAAAAATAAGTTAAGTAATCCTACAAAAATACCATTCACACAAGCCGCCAACAACCCCTCACACCAGCGCCAGAGACTCACTCAAGCCTGCTGATCAATATAATAGATTTAATCTCTGCCCCGAACCTCGCACGGTTACCTATGGATTTGATATGGTCAAGAAGAGAGTTCCACAATCGAATTGCAGATACCAAGAATGATTTGTTAAAAACTGTTGACCGGTGAATTGGTGTAGATAAAAGGTGAGAGCCTCTACGAGTGGCACGGGTGTTGATGTCAGAAATAAAATGGAAATTGTCTGATAAATAATTGGGAATTTTACTATTGATAATGGAGTGTAGAAGACGGAGGGTGTGAAATTCCCGAAGTTCATTTAACTTCATCAATGAAAGCAGGTTAAAATAGAGAGTTACAAATAAATTACAATTGAATTGGGAGTTAAATAGGGAGTTATGTTTGTTATGTTATAATATTTTTGTTGTTTATGTTATTATGTTTGTTTAAGAGAGTTATTAGGTAATTAAACTACTGATCTAAAATGAACTAAATTTTTTCATATTAATCAGCAAAATAAAATTTCTGACATCCAACACTCCAAGCCAGTTATTCAAAGTTCTTTTCTTTAGATCCTTTTCAAATAACTCCCTTAAGCACTGGCCAATCTAAGTTTCTAGAAACCAAAGTTGTAATAACGTATTCACAAGGAAAAATAAATTAAAAAGTATTTACCTACTCTATATAAATCGTTATTTTTAGTGCATAAATTGTAACAACTTGTTCCTCTGCATGGACTTCATAGGACTTTAATGGACTTTCTAGCCTTTTTATACTGTGGGTAACCAGTAATATGTAAACATATTTAAATAAATAATGAAAACAATCTGTCATTATGACTTTACTATATATTGATCAGATATTTTCAAGGTACTGTAGTAGGATATTTAGTAGTTAGTATATTTAATCACTAGGGCAAAAAGTGTGTTTTCAACCCTTGCTTATTGTCTGACCTCGGCTTCGCCTCGATTGTAAAACTTGAGCTCAGGTCGAAAAGACACCTTTTGCCCGTTTGATGAACCATATTTTTCGTCATATTGTATAATTAATTAATTAACAAACTAAGGCATAAAATGAAAATATTTTTCATGTAAAGATAACCTCTTAAAACGACTAACAGCTTGTTTAAATTCTCCTAATGTATAAATAAGCAGCTGTTTAGTAAGTAATTAAATAAACCTAATTACTCATTAAAAAAATGTTATTAAAATTAGAAGGGAATATTTTAGTAGAAATCCAGCCAGGTAGGCCTAAACGGAAATTCGCTTAGTTTGCAGGTTTGCAAATGGTACAGATCCTGGTGATAGATTGTGGAACCTATATTACTATTATTAACTACTATTACTACATTATATTACGATTACTACTCATTTATTAGAGCAATAGTAGTTTTTGTAATACATATATATTCTTTGATATATATTCTTCAATTTATTCTTTGATTATACATCACAGAAACTGGAAAGATTTACTTGTTCTTTTTTGTGGATTTGATAAAACCTGCCTTATGACCTTAGACCAACGTTAGCATCTTGCTTAATCAGCTGATATGAATATGGTTATTGTTGGTAAATTGATTTTATGTATGAAATGGTTTTCGTTCATTCTCATATGTGACTTTGGAGCGTACTCCTAGTTTAGTATGTCAACATTGGAATATGATGTAATTTTTAGATGTCTACTTACAGTTTTTTTCACGCTGAATCCAAAAATGCAATAAGTTTTTGTCGAAGAGATTCCTAAGTGTCTGTAAAACGAAGGTTAAAATTACGAATCTAAGGATTATTTAGCGGTACTGACGGTATGGCGTGGTCTGGACAGGTCCGTGTGGGCTGAGGACTGAGTGAGGAGAGCAAAAAGCTTTTTATACTCGACTTAATGCTGAATGAAATCAATTTAATCAGTATCAGTTTAATAAATTATCAGCTCTTATCTTATCTTAGCATGTGAGGAAGGTAGGCCGTGTTTTACGCGGATTCATGGCTGAATTTAAGTATTTTGAAGTTAGGCTAGATTAGGAAGGTAAAGTTAGGTTATAATGAACCGACTCATCAATTTATGCTACCTCCAGACTATTTATGGAAAATTATGGAAGTGGCAGTGGCATAGCCTACATTACTTGTATTTTACGAGAATAAATTCCATTATTTAATAATCAATGTTGATGTATAGTAGTTAAGTAAATGTATTTTCTAAACACCATCAAAGTCCGTTTGCTTATAAAATCGATTTATTGTATATTGTAATTCTGATTTTGTGTGGTTTTGTTTATTTAGGATCGAATGCCTCCACCTCCACAAACCTTCCTCCCCTTTCAGTGTTAGTCGCTGCTAGAACTTGGACTCAATAACTTCTTGATCAGCATTGTACGTGTTATTAAATTTACGGAAAGTAAATAAAAGAAACGTCTTATAACACTTAAAACATATATTTACGCTTATATTAATTTATTAAATTTATTATATAAATTAATTATAAGCGTAAATATATGTTTTAAGTGTTATAAGACGTTTCTTTTATTTACTTTTCGTAACTTGGACTCGTCTAAACCACAAATATCTGAATTACTCAACGAAACTGAAGCTTAATTTTAATTACTTAACTGTACTGCCACTCTTAGGAATCTCTCCGGCAAAAACTGGTTGAATTTTTGGATTCAAAAGACTGTAAAAAAAAACTGTAAGTAGGCATCTAAAAATTATATCATATCCCAATGTAGACATACTAAATAATTACCAATACTTTCATCTATTAGGATTGTGTTACTGTACGATTGTGTTGTGTGTCTGTACTGTTGTGTTTTACCATTGATATGTGGAATGCATTGACGAGAATGCAGCGATAAGCTAAAACCTTACCTAATAAATCAATCGATAAATAATTTCGATCCATGTGATTGCAACAATCGAAATTTACATCTATTGACAGCTGAATTTTACTCCCTTAGGTACTAAAAAAACTTTTTTGTCATACTGCAGCAAAAAAACAGCCGTTTTTAATGCATGTTTTGCGGGTCCAAAGTAGGGAGTAAAAATGAGCTTTTGTAAGCAGTTGTTAATTTAGATTGTGGCAATCGTACCGATCAAAATTATTCATAGAAGGATTTATTAGATAAGGTTTTAGCCTATTGTAGTCGATTGCTCGACATATCGATGGTATAATGTAATGGAACACAATCGTAAAAGATTAAATTATTGAAAACTTACTAAACAGCTGCTTATTTTCATTAGCAGAATTTAAAACAAGCTGGAAGTCGTTTAGGTTTTCATTACATACAAATTATTTCGTTTCCTAGCTTTGTTTGTTAGTTAAGGCAATATGACGAAAAATATAGTTCACCACACGGGCAAAAAGTGACTTTTTAACCTGACTTTTTCAAAAAGAGTCAGTTTTGGCCCTAGTGATGAAATATACTCCCTAGATACTAAAAAGGATTTTTACTCCCTAGGGAGTAAAAAGGATACTTCAGACCAGAAACGCATGCATGAAAAATACGTAAAACAACAAACAAAATTCCTTTGACATTCCTGTGGTGTGATTTATAATCACGACATAACTTACAATTGCTTTCCATCGCGACCACAATGCCCTTTATAACAAACGTACTCTACCGCCAAGTCCCGATTGATGAAATCTATAGTGAGCTGGGTCTTCAGCATCTGGAAACCAGGAGGAACATCGCTGATCTCGTTGTCTTGCACAAGCTCCTTAATGGCTCATTTGACTGCCCTGATATGCTCCAGCAGATTCAATTTCGGACTCCTCAACGCACCCGTTCGAGAGACCTGTTTGTTAGACAGCATCACCGCACAAAGGGCGGGCAACAGCGTGCCAGAGACTGTCGACTTCTTCCTGGACAGTGTAGCTTCGATGAAGAGGAAGCTTCAACGTAGTCCCTGGTTTGAAAATTCATTATCATTATTTATATATTTGAATCACATGTACATTATTATCTAAGTGCAGGGACTTTCTTGGCAAGGCTGTGTTCTGTTAATAGTAGTCTATTTGTATTGTTATTCTTGTTATTTCAGTATATATTTATTATTTATGTTATTTGTATAAGTATTTATTGTAAATGTTATTTTTTTTTTGAATCATTAGGCATAATGCTTTATTATCAAATGCGTGTATATTTATTAAGGCCAGAGCGAAATGCTACATTATTGTTAAGAATTATTGTTTCCATCTTGTTTTGTTGTATGAATGTAAAAATGGAGTTGTCCGTTGGTATGTAAAATAATAAAATAATAATAATAAACACTGATTGATTGTGGAATGAGGTTGTATCATAAGGTGAAATATGAGGGAAATATGAAATATACATTATACACCACCGAGGGAACGTTTAGAACAATTAATTAAGTTTCTCTATATTGCAAGCTTCAGCTTTGACGGTGTTAAGCGTCTAAATCTCACTATTACAACAATATCTCCTTCAAAAGGTTAATTGTAGTTGAAATATGTTTATAGTTTCGAATTGGTATTTAATCAATTTTGTAAAACCCAAACTTCTTACTCCCAAAGATGACTCGTCCCCGGTATAATTTTTTATTTAGGTATCCAAATCATATCGATCATTTGGACTAATTAAATCTCAATAATCACTATCCCAATATAAAGTCTTAATATATTAAACACTATATCTATTTAATACATACATATTTATCCATCGTAGTTATTTATCCGAGTAAATGCTAGTGAGTTTTATTTATACTTGTCAGTATTGTGCTTACTTTTCTTGTTTCAATTGAAGTGTTTGGTTTTTAGAAGGTAGTAGCAGATGAGATGTCGTGTATTATATTCACCCCAGGTAGACGCAAACATCGTAGTCCCACGAGAGAGCGACGTTGTAGACACTTGAATGGACAAAATAGGTTGACAGCTCTGTCCACCACTGCGGTCAGTAACACTGTCTCGCCCTGTCAACTCCATAAGTTACACTCCTAATGTCTTTATGTTCACTCTAAATGAATATCAGGACTTTGTAATATGCTTCTACGATATGCTTGTAATATGTTTTCCCCCTATAAAGGCCCGCCATATTATGATTAGTGTTTCCCCACAGTTAAAATTCCCTCCTGAGAATCTTTGATCACAACATTCAAGACCGTCTCAAAACTCTGAATACCGGTCAGCGAACCATGAGTCCCATTAGACAATGATGTAGCCTACACTGTTTGTTTTGTACCAATTGATAGCACTTATATGCCACAATATTATTGTATTTATAATATAGAGGGTGTTTGGTAGTCAGCGTCAGAGATTGAAGGCATTATTATGCATTATATCTCACTCTTTTTTTCTTGAAACAGCCATCTTTAGAGTTTTCTGAACTTCTCGACAACGCCTAATAAAATCTTCTTAAATCTTATTATTTTCAAATGTAATGTTTTTTATTTCTTAGATAAATTAATGTATTTATTAGAATCTGCATTCAATATTAATCCGTAAAATTTTAATTAATAAGAAAATTTATACATCAATGGAAAGGATGCCCCAACTTGCCTTTTTTTCTCACATCCTGTTAAAGACTGGCAACTAGTATAAAAAACGTTCCCACATTTTAAGCTTTAAAACGTTAAAAAACGTGTCACATTTTATTGCTACTTAAGGGGAGGAATATTGTGCTAAACATAGTTTTAATTAGCTTATCATGAAATGTCATTAATTTTACATGATTAGAAAAGTACTAACTTAATGATGAAACACACTTCAACTAGGAGTAACCAAAAATGAATAACAAAGTAAATTGGGAAGGCAGAAACGGACATTACAATGTCGGATTGTTGATTACAACCAGCTTTCAAAATTGGAGGATATATATATATATATATATATATATATATATATATATATATGGATTGAGATTAGTAACGCGATGTTGGCCCCACAATGTAGACAGCAACATCAGATATTTCAACACAACTCGCGTCTCTCGTATCTGACACTTTCATCGCTACATGTCCTGCCTCTTGGAACCCGGGTTATGGATCACTAGGAAGTTTCTTTTGAGGATTTCACAATTTATGTTGTTTTAATCTTTAACAACATTATATCTTGTATTTTATTAGTTTACGACGATAATTGCTACCGTTATAAATACATCAGTACTTAATAGTCTTCATTAATAAGGTGTACATGATTTCATGATAATTGTACCGACATTATCAATACGCTTTGCAATCGTACTGTTATTGTATACATTTATGGAATGCAATTATATTTTGAATTGAGCTCATCATCAAGATTTCAAAAGGATTGCAGAGTTGTACAGTGTTGTAACGTAATAATCATAAAGTTATATAAAAAAAACACACATGTATCGTCTCCATTATTCTAAAGTACCACGGTGTCGTTCCCATTGAGATACACATTATTTGTCGCAAAGAGTTGTATGATGTACAATGCTGTAGTAACATTATAGTGAGTTGTGTGGAGCTGTTTAGTGCTGTAGGGCCATTATTCGTACAGAGGTGGTAATTGACTTTAGTACTTTGTCCTAATTAATCTGTTACTACAAAGCATGAACGTGTATACTGACCGTTATCGTTTCATCTTAAATGCAGACAATGCACAATCAATTGTACATTGGGACTTTCAGAGTTAACTCTATTATTATTACTGGTAAATATTCAATTTCTTTGCACAGTTATATTGCCATATTTCGAGGAATAATTTAAGAGGTAATTTATAGTTTTTTTTTAACCATCCTGTATTCCTGTAAAACCCTGCCTGAAGTACTGTGTTATTGCATTCAGTTGGCTCTATACATTTTACTTTTAGACACCTTAGTTATTTTAAATAGGATTACATACATTTAGAATACCCTTTTACTCGTATTGAATAAAATAAAATAAAATCTGAATAAAGTTTGTTCCCCACAAAAAGTAATACAATTGAAATACACTTTGAGTGAACAAAAATACAATTAAACTGAATTACTAATGCACAAAAGTAAAAATGTACTTATAATAAATATTATATATATACTCCTAATAATAAAAACTAGAAATAAATCCCAGAAAGCAATGTTCAAAATAAAACATTGGGAAATAAGCCTACATGGACTGGAAGCCTGTGCGAAGGCTCAGTCGCTATGAGTGGATTATTTTGTATTGGAAAGACAAACATATGAATGTTAAGTGGAATATTTATGAATAAAATGTGATTTTTGTATGGCTGAAGCGTAATAGCTGAATTTAGGCAATTTTGAGGGAGTGGAGCAATATAGAAGGAATGGACCTCCTTAATCAGTAGTTAATTAGTTAAGTATTAGCTAAGTTAAGTTAAGTTTTAGTAGTTAATTAAGGTAGTTAAGTAATATTTGCGGAGAAAAACAAAGTAAAGTAAAGTTTATATGTAATAAAATATTAAGTAAAAAATGGCCACTGTATCAGTATTAAAAATGTCAGTAAACAATTTTGTTTATTAATATTCTATTTGTAATATTGCTTAAGTATTTTGAGTTGCAAAAACGTATATTTTAATAATAAGCATTTTATATTGAGATTTGTGCATCAGGCAGAACCATCGATCGCTATTACTAACATAGAGATCGATGGGCAGAACACACGGTAAAATTTGTTTTATCAACATACAATGTTAAATGGATAATAAAAACACAAAGTTTCACGGATTCAACACCACAATTAATTGTTTCAGATAAACGCTGTGATATCATCTACATACTGGAATTGTTTTTTTATAACTATTAAGCCTTACTTGAGCAAACTGTTGCCACACTTTATGTGTTTTTTTTTAACAATAATTGTTGAATGCAGCCAGTAGACATGGAGGACATATTGTATAATGTTTTTAAAATAAACCTAACCAATAATTTAAAGTTTACTTAGGCTGTTACAAAAAAAGATCTCAATACATTTTTTGTGTTGGGCATCATGTCAATAACACAAATATGGGATTAGTTTAAGAATCCAAAAGCGATTTTCATGTTAAATATAAATTTTGCCAAACGCGTGCACATTAAACATACTTCTTGAATCTTTACCGAAATTCCAACTTGAATGGGCCGGGCCGAAACTGTTGGATGATAATGGTCTTATCCTGGCAACGACCCAAAGGTGAAGTTGTATTTTTAAGCTGACAATAAAATTGAAATATTACTGACATTAGTCTTGCACTGTGGAGAACGATACTGGAATGTATACTGATTATTGTTTTCCAATCGTGTTACAAACTCTGTTAAGGAAGTGTTAAATGAAATAACAGTTTTACGTTACTTTGAATATATGTTTACTTATGTCAATGTTAACTTCTCTAATAGACATGTAGACCTGAACAAGGAAATTCCATTACACATTAAACCGGTGACTCACTCACACATGTTAGCTATATACACAGAAACATGCTGCAAGATAAACTGCCTTGTCGTGATGTCTGTATCCCAAACCTTCCTCCATATCCTCTTCCTCTAACCCCACCGTTCCTTTACTTACTACTATGTGTGTAATAGTTGGGAAACGAGCAATTTTCAGAGTTGGGAAATGTACTATTGTCAGCTGTTTCAACTACACAATTTGGTTCTATGATATTCAATAGCATTAAAAGTTATGAGGTTTACCAACGGGGTGCAGCACTGTTATTTTTTGCATTTATGACAACATCTAATTTGAACCAAGCAGCAACAAAAAGATGTGATACACAATGAGGACTTAATTTTTTTCTATTGTTTAGGTGAAGTGGTAGAACATGATGGCTATGGTAGATATGTTGCTATAGTGTGCCATAAATTAAAAGAACGAAATTTTCTTAAGCCGTGTCCTCTCTCATTGAAAACGAAAAGCAAGAGTATAACTGCAATGAGCATTTTATAATTATGAGCTGTTGACCCGTCCTACGTAGCCTACGGGAATCGAGCAGTCCATTAAAATTATATATAGTGTGTCTATTACTAATTCAAACATAGTTTAAGCAGTTCAAAATTTATAGTAAAGAAAAAGCTTCCAAGATGAATTAAAACATGTGAACATATTATAGTTATTTTCACAACCTTTCCTCAAAAAGTCGAGTAGTAAAATAGTTATCATAAGCTTTCTTTTAAAGATTCGTGAGCTTCGATTCGTATACAGCAATGGTTATAGAATCTTACTTATTTCCTATAATCAATGACAAAATCACAGAGTAAATAAACTAACCTCATAGTTCTACAGAACATTTTTTTATTCAATTAGCTGTTAGTTATAACAAATTAAATTTCACTAAAACAAACTACAAATTTAAAAGATATTAAAAGACTGCTCAAAAAATCAGTTAGAACATCTAGTATTTTACTATGTATATTTAAACGAGCTGTTTGGCCCGTCCTACGTAGGGAATCGAGTAGTCCATTAAAACTGTATATGATTCAGAACAGCTAGTTTACAACTTTCTACACAAAAATCATGAAAATCCGTCAAGTGGTTGATTCAGAATCGTGAAATAAAAAAAACCCTGTCACGTTTTAATATATATATGATACGTCAACCTGGTATGAAGGATGGGTACTCTGCACGTGATATATATTGAATCGTCTGGTACATTTATGCATTTATTAATAAAATTGTAAACGTTATTATAATAATTTTTATAAAGTAAAAAAACGTGTAATATGTATTATTATATTGACGTAAATGTTGGACACAGATCTTTTATTGGTTGTATTTTATGGGCATTAAAGTATGCAATAACGTGAATATCCTACTAAGACAGTTAGGATAATCTTTAAAGTGCTGGTAGTCAAAATTGTCACGGTAGATTAAGTGATAAAATCTGGTGTGTTAAAACGTGGGTAATCAACGTCGGTAAAATATTTACCTTTTATGTTTTAGTAATACATTAGTAGTGACAATAGGAGAAAGAGACGCCACTTTAGGCACGTTTTTCCCATGTTATTCTTATGGGGATCATTTTTTGGCCACCAAATCCAAAAATCCTGATCTTTGTCAAAATATCCCTATATAATTGTCAAACCTTTTTTCTTACTTATTCCCCATAAATATATTCGATATTAAGCTAAAAAAGCTATTCCTCATATTTATTGACCCTTACAAGTGTAAATGTAGAGTAGTGACAATAGAAGAATATGACCCCACTTGGGGCACGTTTTCCCATAAGAAATAACATGGGATCATTTTTTGGCCACTTTTTTAAAAATCCTGCTCTCAGCCTGTACACCCCTATATAATTGTTCAATACCATTGTACAACTTCATTACTATTTCAAATACACACCCATTCACAAAATCGAGCGAGGTTTGTACGCGAACTCGGGCGCGCTCCCGGCTCATGGCGCGCTCCCTTGGACATCCTTAGTGGAAATCCATGAGTTCTGGCTACTTGGGAACCCAAGCCATTTGACATACAACAAATCACTCTTTCTCCTAATTACCTTCTCTACCAAATACATGTCCTTATACTTGGTCTTTAACAACTCCTCTGTATAGAAGCCTCCCCTGATTATATTATCATTTTCATCTTTCAAGATATAAGTCACAGGCTTTGTATTCTTAACTTCTGCTATTGTAAATAGTTCCCCTGTCCAATTTGGAGTATAACCTTTACTAAAAACATGTTTATACTTGGAAATCCTTACGCTATCACCTACCTTTGGCTTTTTAACTTGCACTACTTTAGAAGTCAACCTTTCATGCACATATTTACTATTCTTAATATTCACTTGGTTAGGTTTCATTCCTATAGATCTATGCACTTTATTATTATATTTTCGAATTAACTTTGGAAGTAAATCCAACCATTTATAACTTCCCTGAGCACTAAATTCCCTATATAACCAATTCTTTAAAGTTCTCTGGAACCTCTCCACAACTGCAGCCTTAGTTGTAGAAAAAGTGTGATAGTGATTAATATTTAAGTTTTTCATTAGTTTGCTAAAATATTGATTAAAAAATTCTTTTCCATTGTCAGATTGAATGTTTTTAACCCCCTTTGGTAGAATGGTTTTAATGGCTTCTGTAACCACTAACCCTGTCTTATTCTTTAGTGGAGCAGCATAAGCTTTTTTAGAAAATGTATCTATTAAAGTTAAAATATATTTATTGCCAGAATTTTCTCTAGCATAGTTTTGCATATCAATTAAATCTATTTGTATGGTTTCGTTTATACCCAATACTTTAAAAGATCTTCTAATGAAATTCTTTCTTGCAGGCTTATGAAGTTCGTATGCAATTTCATTCATTTTTTATAACATCATCCTTTCCTGTAACTCTAAATACATCACCATTAGCCCCAATCAATAGATTATCTTCCATTCTTTTAAATACATAGTTTTCTGGTATATATGGTCTATTATCTATATACTTAAATCCACTCAAAGATGTGGGGTCAGCAACTAATAAATCAGGATTATATTCCATCAAATTAAAAGTTTTTTCTCCATATACAAATTTTGATCCATCGTAATGCATAGCTTGTGACATTAGACAAATATCATCTGAATGTTCCCCCTCTGGTAGATTCCTTATAAATTGTTTTTTGGCATCCCAACATTTTTCTTTTTTATCAAAAGTTATAGTCTGTTCTTTTATAACACAGTCAGTTTCATCAATGGCAGGTTTAACACGTACTAACCTTTTATTATAAAAACTCCAATAGCCTGCTTCCATTTTTGGAACTTGTGAAACATTCACAGCATCTTTACTATCCATCAAATTGCTAAGTTTCTGTTTCTTAGCATTCCAAACACCATTCTCTGATTCTAAAAATTCATAATTATTATCATCTTGTACAAATTTACCATCTCATTTTCGTATTAAAGTCTGTCGTAAAGTGGGCACATCATTTAAACTTTCACCCTTTTCTACATTAATAATTTTCCGTTTCTTAGCATTCCAAACACCATTCTCTGATTCTAAAAATTCATAATTTTTATTGTCTTGTACAAATGTACCACCATCTGTTCGTATTAAAGTCTGTTGTAAAGTGGGCACATCATCTAAACTTTCACCCTTTTCCACATTAGTAATTTTCTGTTTTTTAGCATTCCACTTTTTATTCTTAGATTCTAAAAACTCATATTTAGTTTTACCTTGTAAAAAGAAATCACCTTTTCTAGTTAATGTCTGTCCCAAAGTTGATACATCATCTACAAACTCCCCATCTTTAACATTACCAATTTTACGGTTTAAACCATTCCAACTATCATCTTGTAAATTTAAAGTAGGTTCACTACTAGCCCTGGGTTCTGCAGGCTTATTATATGGATTATATAAACGATAAAATTTATCTATAAACATATTTTTATTTAATAAATAATTCCACTTTCTCTCAATTCCTCAATAATGGAATCTATTTCATTATCCACTCCTGAGTTACTGGCTTGACGACTTAGCCAAAGAAGTCTTAACCTATCTACAAGCTCATTAGGATCATCCCAATAAATATAGTCTATTTTATTACCAGTCACTTGTCTCAAACCTTCACCAAAAGATTTAAATAGAGGTTTAATTATATTAAGATATTTAGTATGTCTATTACTTGAAATTGGTGCACCATCTTTGTAACTCTTTAAATGTCCATTTGTAGCTTCCAAAATCTCTTTATAATTTTGCAAATCAGCCTGAGTATAGTTCTCAGGTTCTTTTAACGTCAACAATTCCCATAAACCTTTTGTCCCCTTGTAGGTTTTATTTGCAACTGCAACATCATCATTGGCAATATCAACTTCCTTATTTCCAATAAAAAATTTATTTGCTTCTCGTCTAATACCATATGTAGTGTCTGTCATACTACTTTTACTGAGGTAATTTCCTAAATAGTCTGATGCTAAAAGACCAAAATCTAATTTCTGTGGAGTGGATGGTTGTAATGGTTGCAATCTTGGTATCATTGATATTCTAGATGGAGTCATTGGGAGTTTCTCCATTTGAGGCCTCTCTGTTTTACCAATAGATGTGATTTTTTTTAATTCTTGTAATGGCTCTATTAAAGGTTGGAATGTTTGGAACCTCTCTTCAGCCTCTAGAAACTTGCCACGTTTTAAAGCTCTATATTTCTCTCGTATTTGATTTGCAGAGTCAACCAATTCTTGTTGAATGTTTTTCATCTTTTATTTACATTTTATTTATCTCATTTGACAAAGGATTGTACTCAAACACTTTATCATGTATTATCAAACAATATGCAGATGTATTTGCTGGTACATTTTCTGCAGTTTCAATCTCTAATTTAATATCAACAATTCCTTCCTTCACTGTTTCGTTCTGTCTAGAACAGTCTATTACAATTAATGGATATTTCTCCATAAACTCAGCCCTACTAATCATAGGATCTGGGATAGTATTGTAGTAAGTCTCTCTAAACCTCATAAACATCTCATAAGCTTTAGAGACATCTCCATTTTCAAAGTCGAGATTTAAATCACTATAAGGATAATATTCAGAGTTTGGAAATACTTTGAGATTTTTTAACTTACAGTGATCAAATTCATCAGTTCTTTTTCGTGCACTATTATCCCTAGCTGTTTGGAAACCAAATATAATATACCTAGGCTTCTCCAAACTTGAAGATGTCTTTACTGACCATGTATGTCTTGTAGTATTGGGATATGATGGAAGTTCATGCAGCTCTAAGCTTCTAAATGCAATTTGCAAATTTTTATTTTGCAGTAACATCTTTTGTAATTGTAACTTCTCCCCATCTGATGGTATTACATGTGGCATCACCCATTGAATTGAGTTAAGTGTAATTTTAGGAATCATATCAGCAGTACCACTGGCTGGAGCACTAGTGGTTGTTAATATACAATTCAAATCATTTTTGGATCTTTTCAACACCAATTCTTGTTTGACATTTACTAATACCTTATTAAAATCCTCAAATACACCCATTAACAGTTCTAATGGCAAACAAGTAATAAACTTGCCACCTTTATGGAACTCTTTTAAATTCGTGTCAGAATCAAATGCCACATTTGACAATTTAGTTGTTTTATTGTAAGAGCTCAATATTTTCATAAGACTAGAAATTCCTGGGTTTCTTACAATGTCTATTTCTTTACCTGCGACTTCATATCTAATTTCATCAAATAAGAATGCAAATGCATTATTTATAAAATGACCTTTATCATGATTTTCAATTTCTCCCTTAATATACAGATAACTTCTACATGGGAGAGTTAGCAAATCTTGATTATTAATACATATTCGAATTTCATCAGAATTATTTATTGCTAAAGTGTTATGGGGAACATAGGAGTGATTTGTAATTTTAACCACACTATCGTCGAATTGGGATTTCCCTGTAACGTCTAGAAAATCTTCCATTTTTATTAATAGAAAATTTTAACTTTAGTCCTATTGACTTTAGGAACCTAGCATTTTGTACACTTATAGATAAATTCTTATAAATTCTCATATCTTTTTTATATGACAAGTAATTGTAGTTTCTTCTCCGTTAAAGTCAATTGCCTTGTCATGCTGATCGGCAAATGTAATACTGACAACATCTAAGCTTCTCTTATTTACAGGAAAATATATAATATTTCTTGGAACTTCAATAATTTTGTAGCCAGGAGGAGCTTCTGGATAAAAGCTATGTATGGTGTGTGATTTGTTTCCATTTAAATAGGACCCATTTGCAATATTACATTTTACTCTAATCACATTTACATTATTAATGTTTATTTTATTTGTAGATTCAAACTGAACACCAGGAGTAGAAACACCTTTAAATCCCAATAAAACAGACCCTAAACATGGTTTTGTAAAATCAAACACGTGGCTAGAAAGTAGCGTAGCTTTCATAGTTTTATTATTAGCTGTAAGGAAAAAGTCTGGGACTTGCTTTTGAATTTCCTTTGCAAGCTCAACCACTTCATATGTTCCTTCAGAAATTTCTATTGTAACTGGAGCATTGTGGTCATAATAGAAAACATCATCACCTTCACTAATGGTTAATTTTTTGCCTTTAAGTTGATTTAGTTTTGGAATAAGCCCTTTGAATAAAAGTTTGGATTTAGTATTAATTAATGCTTCTCCATTTTTATCTATTATAACTTTAAGTTTACCATTTAATAACTGGTTTAAATCAGCAACTGAGATCTCTCCTTTTGGTAATGTTATTTTCTCTACTTTGTAATATGTTAAAGTATTTAGAGGTTTTTTAACATTAAATATAGAATTATAACTTTGAAAATCTACTAATCCAATTACATAATCATCATTTAATTCAATGGGAGGAAAGAACACTGACTTTAGCTCTGGCTCTGTACCCGAAAATGTTATGGTAAATGAATCCATTTTTATAAAGAAATATTTTTTATGAATGATAAACATAAAATTCCACAAATAGAACTATTTAAATCTTGTATTTGATCAGTTGTATAGAATATTTTATATCCCTCAAAATATTTAATTACTTCTTTTGGAGGTTGGATTCCAAATGGGTCAAAATAAATTACAATATCTTTATTTTTACGATAAGCTGTCCAATGTGTGCCAGATGAACTGTCTAAATTAACTATTCCGCACTCTTTTACTCTTGGTGTTAGATTTTTTATCTCGTTTTTTAGGTACACCCCCCTGAAGTGAGGCACGTCTTTTGCGGCCTCTAACAGCTGGTAGTTGTCCATCTTTTTTATTAAATTTTAATCCCATTCCCATTTTTGCTTTAGCCTTTATCAAATTTGTCACGGCATAAGCAGCAGCTTTTTCAGCAAGACTTGCGTCCTTAGCTGTAACTCTAGTCCAAGCTAAGTCTGCTAATCTCATGTCTGCTTTGTTCCGAGCAGCAGTATCGGGATTATTCATGTAGAAAATGTCATGCTCTTCACAATAAGAGTCTAGTTTATTTTTTGGAGGTACATTTTTAGCTAGATTCTCACGTATATTCGTTCCAGGTCCACAGTACCGATATGATGGTATGTGAAGTGGGAATGGAAGGTTATTTATAAGAGTATTCAATAACCCTCGACCCCTGTAAGGCTTTAGGAATAAACCTTTGCTCTTTTTACATGTTTTCTTATTATCATTTTTTACCATTTTTATTATATAAAAAATGTCTTTTATTCAACAAAAACATAAATTTAAAATATCACATACTAAGGAGTATATACCAAAGAAGTTGGGTCTATTTCCTACCAATATTCGATGTGTTATTTGCGGTCCAAGTGGAAGTGGGAAGACGGTTGTAATTTACAATTTAATTGTAAGAAAGGAAGGATTAAAATTTACAAACTTATATTTAATATCTAAATCTTTAGAACAAGAAAAATATAAAAAAATAATTGAAATATTTAGTTTGTGTGATGAAGTGAAATTACACACGTTTACTGACTGTGAAATCACACCAAATGATGTAAAATCACAGTCAGTTGTTGTATTTGATGACATAAATAGTCCAAATATTACACAATTCTTCTCAATGGGTCGACATAAAAATATTAACTGTTTTTACTTGTGTCAATCTTACAGCAAAGTACACAAACATTTACGTGATAATGTAAATTTCCTGATATTATTTAAACAAGATGATTTAAATTTAAAACATGTATATCACAACCATGTTGGTAATGACTTTTCATTTGACCAATTTAAAAATCTCTGCCACCAATGTTGGGATAAAACTAAATATGGCTTTTTCGTAATAGACAAAGAAAGGTCAAAGAATAATGGCAAATATAGATTTATGTTTGACCAATTCTATCAAGAGGATGGTAAGGGTAAATAAATAAAAGACTGGAGTTTTTTAACATTTGCATTTATTATATATCTACACATACAATTTATGTTTGATCAATTTTATAATGACCAAGAGCAAGAGTGTTGATCCCATCTTCCAGAATAAACCTCTTGTCATCGTCAAATGATAGTACTTTCTTGTTTATGGTTAAGGTCTGAAGATGATGATTTGTAGTTTTAATTCTTGTCACATTCTCATAGTAATCTTGCCCAGTTGCAAGACAGTTCAAATAATGATGATGTCTTAGGAGATGTTTAACTGTGGCACCATCAGCTCCTTTAGCTTTCTTCACCTCTAAAGCTTGCTTGTCTTCTTCATATAACCATTTTAGAGGAATGTAAGAGTATAACTTTGGTCTTAAACCACAATATTCATACATAATATGACCATCTAATTCGTCTTTAAACTTTCCAGTGACTGTTTTATTTTTATCAGAGTATAAGAAATGGTCTTTACTATATCCAGAGGTATCAAAATAGTGTAAGTCACATTCTATTTCCTTGTAAAAGTCCTCTGTAACTATAGCATACATTAATGAATCTGTATCTGTCATTAGAAAACTTTTATTCTTAAATTTTGACATATAATTATAATGGAAATCATACATTATTACTTTACTAATATCTAAAATGGTCATTCCCAAATATATCGGTTTATTAAACTTTACAACTAATTTATTTAAATGTATAGCATGTAAATTGTTATCAAACTTTTTGCTACAATCAAACCTTGGATTAGTGACATATTTTGTTAATAGTGACTCATCCTTGAGATATATATCACGAAACTTGCGTTGATTCATGATTGTTCGACCAAAGAGACTATTATTTAGCAATTTGTAAAAGTCTTTTTCGAAATCATTTTTAGCCCATTTTCGTTTTTCAATATTAAAATTAATATAGGGAGCAAGCCATTTTGATTGTCTAAATTTTAAAATTCTATGGTATTTTGTAACAACCAAACCTAATTCCTCATATTTTTGTAATGCTTTATAATGTAAAATATATTTAGTTTTGTCATTTAAATTTGGTATTAATTTGCCATTCATTTTCTCTGGTGCTAATGGATAGTCATTATGTAAATCATGTAAGCTTTTATCATATTTTAAATCAACTTCTAAAATGTATCCAAACTCATCATTTTGATTATTTTTGTAGTCTACCTCATTCGTCCAACAAAATCTATCCATGGGTAGCGGCTCGCACATCGCTGTTGAGTATAGCGAGTTACAATCTAAATATATTAAATAGACACTCTCTTGATTGGGCTCATAGTGTTCGCCCATATATTTATTGTTTGCTTTAGCATAACGTGTTGATATCATACTCACTCCTCCTCTGATTGCACTTTCTATGAACAAATGCATGTCAATATCTTTGAATAATTGTAATTTTATTCCTGTCATTCTAAGACAGGCCTCCCATGTTAGTCCTGGAAGTGAATACATATGTACAGGGTCAAGTTTGTAATCTTTTAAACATAGGTCTCTAAATGTCTCAAACACATCAGCCAGTAGCAATACATCTGTTTTAAGATATAAATCATGATATTCTTGTAAATTATGTATATTAAAATGGGTCCATACATTTTTAGCATGTTCATATTCATTGGGAGAGATATGTTCTTTAGTTATAGAACTGTAAAATGTTTCAATTGGGGGTAGAGACTCTGCGAACTTATCTGGTCCCGTCATATATTCATAGGGATATACACCTTTACGTTGTAGTAGTGGATTTTGTATGAATCTAAATGCGTTCAAATTGGAAGCCAATTTATATAATGGAAGGGACAGAAAGTTGTATGAATCTAAAAATACTAAATCACCTACAGAGAATGATATATATTTTTCCATATCTTTAGCTATACAATTAATTTTACGACTATTAAATTTTCCCAAGTGTTGCATTATTATGTGACCATCATAATTTTTTAAATTATGGAAGAATACTGGTATTTTTTTTGTTGCTTTATAATTTAAATTACAATCATTATGGGCAGCTCCACGGTATTGGCCATTTGAATGAGAATGATCTCTCACCCTATCAAAATATAGGGGCTTTTCACAAATATGACAGTGTGTTGAGTTTTGGAAAGATACCTCTTGCTCAGGAGTCATTACTAGGGGAATATATATTGCCATTTGATTTTTAATATAATCATAAGTCTGAAATAATCTTTCAAAAAACACATCCATAACATTTGCACCACTGTACAATTCTTCAGAAATTATCTTAGAATCTCTCACTACGACAAATGCAAATCCCGATGGAGTATGTATATTAGAGTTTATAAAGCATTCAAAATCTGCATAAATTACATATGGGGCTTTAAGTTGATATTTATAATTTTTAAATTGTAATGTATCTTGTTTCGACATTTCCACTCTTTGGGCATCAAAGTTTTTACAATATGTTATGTGACGTTCTAATTTATCATTGGTGTAAAAATGTTGCAAACACAACTTGCAAAAATGCTTCTTATTGTTATGTTTTGTAGACCGTAGCATTAACCTACCAAAATCACGAATTAAACAATAATGTGATTTACGACCTTCTTGTAATAATAATAAATCTACATGAGTATTACTACTATTTAGTTTAGTTGTTCTTAATGGATATATACATTTCTGGTCTTCAACTCCAAATACATTAACACTTATATTATTCTGTCTTTCAAATTTATCTATATCAGCTAATTTCACGGGATACTTTATGTTTGTCATATTCAACTGACTTTCATAGGGTGCATAATTAGAGACTCTATTAGCATGTTCATTAGAGTTCCTTGGATATAAAGCTGCTAAAATTGACCAAAGGAAGCATTTATTGTCAAAATTTCTTATATTTAGAACTGCATGTTTTGATTTAATACTCTCTGGTGTGGGGATATATGACTTTGGAGTTAGGGGCTTATACTTGTAAACATGCAGCTGCCAATACTTAGTATGGTCATATATCCAACCACTACCTTGGGCTTGATATTTGTGAATGGATGCATCAATCTTTAAAAGAGCATTTTCAATTTGAGACTTTAAATCTCGCTTCTCAATAGTTAAGATAGTAAGGCTTCTAAAATCTGCTATACATTCTTTCTCATAAACTAATTTACCATTTTGATCCATTGAATATTTTATAAATTTGATTCTCCTAACTAAAGTCCATTTTATCGGCAGAGGACAAGACTTGAGAGTATTTTCAAGTTCAGCTCTAATTGATTCACCAACAAATTTTATCATTGTGTATGGACAATTATTGCAAGAATTGATATGTCTTCTAAAATGTCCAACAACATTTTTCTTACAAAAATTGCAACTCTTGTGACTTTGTAATATGTGTGATTTTAGAGCCATGTTATTATCACAGATTAAATCACAAACCTTGCACAGTTTCACATTCATTTGATGAATTACCTTGTAGTGGCGAATCAGGTTACTTTTGGTGGAGAGCGACACGGAGCAGTGTTGACATGGCGGCTTCATGTTTAGGAATGAGGACTCGGGCTGATGTCACCTCTATTTATAGATTTTTCGAAAATTTCAAAAAATTTTAACCAGAAATTGTAAAATTTTCAAAATTTTTAACTAAAAATTAAGAAGTTTTTACATAAATTTTAAAATTTTTAACTAGAAATTACTTCAATGGGAGGTCACCCACTCAACACTTAATCAATATTTGCCACTAGAGACGAGAAGACTGACCATGAGTCGAGAGTGATAAGCCTGACCATGGGTCGGGAGCGCGCCATGAGCCGGGAGCGCGCCCGAGTTCGCCTACAAACCTCGCACTGTCAAGTTGATGATTTTGTGAATGGGTGTGTATTTGAAATAGTAATGAAGTTGTACAATGGTATTGAACAATTATATAGGGGTGTACAGGCTGAGAGCAGGATTTTTAAAAAAGTGGCCAAAAAATGATCCCATGTTATTTCTTATGGGAAAACGTGCCCCAAGTGGGGTCATATTCTTCTATTGTCACTACTCTACATTTACACTTGTAAGGGTCAATAAATATGAGGAATAGCTTTTTTAGCTTAATATCGAATATATTTATGGGGAATAAGTAAGAAAAAAGGTTTGACAATTATATAGGGATATTTTGACAAAGATCAGGATTTTTGGATTTGGTGGCCAAAAAATGATCCCCATAAGAATAACATGGGAAAAACGTGCCTAAAGTGGCGTCTCTTTCTCCTATTGTCACTACTTACATTTCCACAAAGCTGCTTGCTAATGATCGATTCATATACAGTCCAGTCACAGTTCAGTCTCAGTTGCAGCCACAATTTCTCAGTCAACTGATCTGTCAGTGGGTTTCAGTCAGTCTTCCGTCACTGTATTTACAGTGTCGTTACAGTGACTCTATTATATCAAATTTTCCTCGTATATCTTTTTGATTGTTACAAACTCAACATACCTTAATAGGGTATACAACACAATCATTTGAATAGCAATAGTTATTTGTGCAACTAGTGAGAAAAGTGATTTGCACTCGAGTTGCACATTATATTTTTCCTACAGTTACCATAAAACAAATAAATTGGTGAAGAAACATAACCTATTTTTACACAGAAGTGAACGTTTAGTATAACATTTAATGTGCAGTAACAAATACAACAGTACAACAGCTGACCAGCTGATTTACAGCCAGTGCTGCCAACGTATTTCGCGCGCATACGACGTTGTCTGCATGTTACGTGCTCACTATTTCGTGCCTTCACGTTGCAAATCTGGAGTGAGACAAAGTAATTAGAGTGAGACAATGTTAACATTGTCTCACTGATCAGCTGATGAGCGAATTGGCCACTTTGCTTTCTCAAATCAGCGAGAGATCATGTACATTGTTAGGTAACTGTAGGAAAAACTATTTTCTAACCTCAAACACGTCAGGCGTCCAAACAATCCAAAAATATCGGTGGGAAAAAGTCTGACATTGACTGACGGACGCCGGCAGAGCGACTGATGGACCTGCGTCGAAACTGCGCCGGATAAATTTAGATAGCACAATAGAAAACCTATTAAAGAATAATTTTTGACTCTGACGATACTGGTGTGACTGAACTGTGACGTTCCGGAACTGAAGTGTGATTTGACCTTTAAGGATTAACATCAGGATTGACTGGAACACTTGATTCACGTTACATATAGTCTCAATGATTGTGTTTCAAAATAAAATTATTATGTTTTAGCTTTGGATATTTATACAAGAGAGGTCAATTTGGCGCTACTTGTCAATTTGTAACTATAAACGTTCCTTGTAAAACAATGACTGGCGTAAGTTTTATTGATATTTTACATATTGATATTGATATTTTTGCACGGCAGCATTGTTCACCAGTTACTTAGAAATAACAATAAGGTAAATGTTCCAGTATAACATTTTCTAACGTCCCTACTAAAACGATTCTTTTGTAGACTATTTTTACCAAGTTTTGTATTTGGAACTTAATTATACCTTGTTTGACAAAACCAGCACTATCCAAACTGTTGTACGTATTTATAGGGTTACATTACCTACGGTCAGATCCAATTCTATGTTCTAAGTGCCCCGACCATGAGTATGCTTGTAGATTTTCCGTATTATTAATTTTGGGATTGGAGACAACTGGGCGTATTCAACCCAAATTAGAGTAAAGGATTTAAGCGAAGCATGGAGCGGAGAGCGTTGTTTACATTGGTGTCTGACTAAGACCGCTCTTTAGCTAGAACCATATAATTAATTGTTTGAGATCTAAATGATCAAGGACAGCTATAACAGCTTCGGTCGTTTTAATTAAACATGTATTTTAGATATCAATTTGTTTTAAATTAGCCAATCAATGCAAATTTAAATATTTTAGTATTACAGTATATAACCTTTATAAACAAAAAAATTGGGCTAAAACATTATTGTTGACATCAAAACGGATTTCATATGAACCTTAATCTATGGCTACAATCATGGATCTCACCCAAGAAAATAATGTTTGCAAATGAATATCAATCTAATACCAAGTAACCAAGTTAAAATGGTAATTCTTTAACAGTAATTAAATAAAACACCAACTTAACACCTTGGCAAATATGTTTGCTCAGTATCTTGAAACACTTAAATATTTACTAATAAAAGTTCCGAAACTAATAAACATATTTTTTTAAACCAAACAAACAAACTTTTGGGGATAAACTTTGCATCTAGTCTTCTGCTATATGTTCTGCGGTCATTTAGCTTTTTACCCTTCTGAGAAATAACAAGTCCATTTAAATTAATTGCACAAGTAACACCTGACTAACTAGGAGTGAATAAAAAATCAGAATCGTGATAAGTTACAAGTATAATTAATTTCGCTTTTCTGTAAGAAAAATCTTAAAGTTATATCATAGACAGCACTGTTAACTGTTAACAGCACTGTTTTATGTTTTTTACGTTACCATACAACGCCTTGAGTTGCGGCTTACTAATATACAATTCGCAGCCTGGCTAACTTTTACGACTCCGACTTGTTCCGTCAAAGCTCTCGGTTACTTAATGATTGAATTATTGCCTCATATTTCCTACAGTATTAATCAGCGGAACTTGCTCATGACTTCAGACAGTACTTCATAGCATACTATATAAAACAATAGCCACTCGTAAGGCAGTGATAAGTGAATATAATTTTGCACCTATTTGATTCTTTTTCATGCGATAAAACCTTTCGCTCAAAAACCAAGTATTATCAAGTCTAGGAATCATGACAGCTAGAGTTTCTTGCTTTAGATGATCCTTATTGATTTTCATTCTGGTGAATTAAACATGGCATATTTTATTATTCAAATGATTTATAGTTCAAATTATTTAAACGGAATTAATACTGACCCTTGTCTTATAAATATTGTCAGAACAGAATATTCCAATCTATGGATTCAAGTACGTCATCCTAATTCAACGACACTAAATTATTGGCGATTGAAAAATGATCTGCGGTTATTGTGTCAAGCACCTCTACAGTATACTAACATTACATGTCAATATACTTTACTACGATGAAAGTATTTATATATTTAGAAAACATCTAGCACACATAAAGGCAAGTTTAGCACGTAAATGGGGCGCGCGTATGAAACCGAGGTCCAGCGTGGTTGTGATGCTGCTCCAGTAAAATTGTTGAAGTACGTTGCCGCTAATAGGTGATTGTGTAACAAGATTTCAACCACGAGAAAATTGCATTTGGCCGAGCGCCAAACAGTTCTTATCGCCGTACAAACGGACTCTGGGTATTATAACCACCTGCACATGCAGATGCTCTCAACATAATTCTATAATCTTATTGATTTTATTTGTTAAACTACTAATAAAACCATACTAATAGTAATGTCAATAATAATACTAGACTATACTGCGACTTGTTTAGAATAGTTTAATGTTATCAAAATAATGTGAAAGAGCATTACTAGACACCATTGTTACTTTACGATTCTACAAGTAATACTAGATAACATCAATGTAAATACTGTAAGTATTTTACTGTACATGTATCTTAATGACCAGATTACATGATAAATCCAGAAAACCTAATTGAACTTAATTAAAATATTGCAGTTAATTTAAAAACCATGTAAGGTTAATGAATGTTTTTAGTTATTTGTAAAAATACATTAAGTTTAATTTGAATAATATGAAAATAAAAAAATCATCGTGCAGAGTACCTAATAGTTAACTTCATGTGTTAAAATTTATAAAGTTGATTTTAGTAAAAATGGAACAATTTTTACAAATAATTATTGCTTTATTGCTTGATAAAGCTGTTGTGAAACAGTAATTTATATTATAGATGGTACGCAAATCATCACAGAGTTTGCTTGTCAAACGTGAATAGCAACAGGTGGCTGGGTAGAGGTCCTGGACACCCGCCTCTGCCAGACCTGAATATCAGATACAAACTGTCATAACACGCTTGGAACAGCTTGACGGGAGTATAAAGGTGTATTTTAACATCACTTTGCCCTGTGTAACTCTTGCCCAACGTGAGACTCTAAAGATAAATCACTAAGATAAATAATCTTTGATAAATAAATATTACAGATCATTTATAAAATATGATATTGAGTGTAATATTAAGTTCTTCTCTTGTCGAACTATGAAGTATTATTGAGGAAACTTATTGATAGATTGTTTAAAAAAATATTGCTGGTAGATCTTAGCTTGGTTGAAACCCTTTATCCAGCTTACTTTAATATAGCTCATTCAATGGGGCTCATTAGTCCCCCGTCCTTTGTACACGAAACTGTAAACAAAAGGTTGTATTTGAAATAGGAAAAAAATCTTAGGTTACTTTATTGACGACCATATCCATCCCGATTATTAGGATAAATTCTATCAGTTGCAATAACTTTACTTATAAGTACAATAATACAGGGTGTCAAAAAAAACTTTACAAGTTAACCATCTTCCTATCCGCTTTCCATATAACATAATAGTATATTTCGTACCAGGGCCGAAAATTGGGTTTTGCCGGCTCAAGATAGTCTTTAAGTTCGAGACGAAGTCGAGGCTGCAAACGATCGAGAGCTGCAAAACCGTTTCGGTCCGTGGTACGAACACTATTTTTCACCACACTATACCCCATTACCACTTTTCACCTCAATAATAATGCACACTGATAGTCAACACAACTACAACTTTAAGGTTATGCGAAGAAATAATTTGAGGAATCAGCAAAATGATAATAAATAGTTGCTAGGCAGCGGGGACAATAAAACAATTCCATTACAATGCTATGGATACTGATTGTGTATTTAATATGCATTTATGTAAGCGGGCAGCTGATTTTGCGGCCCTAGGGATGTAAAAACCTGCTCGGTCCCCAAATGACGATGACAGCTGGCATGGCCAGCAAAACGTAACTTTCAGCCACCAATTAACGTATGTAAAACAGCTAAAAACATCATAGTGTTGTTAAAAAGGTTTTTTAAACATCAAATGAAAGAGTGATTAAACAAGTTTTATTCAATAGCAGTTTTTCAGCTGCTTGGTTTATATTTTTGCTTAGTAAACAATAAAAAATAATTGATGAGAGTCTCGTGGATGGGCAATTCCTAAACCGTTGAATTGGCCGTGATGGGACAACATCTGGGCCTCCAAGGTAATCAGATAATATCTCTTGTGACTATTAGCATTGACTAAGGAAATAAAACTTTTTTGTTTCCCTTGTCTGTGCTATGAGTGTGGGGCTTCGTTAAGTATCGTTTTTATGTCAGTAAGGTAACACCAAAGAAGAACTCAGAGAAAGATGCAGGAGAGCGTTTGCTGAAATAAATTGTCTTAGGGTCGTCTTTGGTCCGAACTAGGATTTAGACGTGGTTTTTTGCGTACAAATAATGGAAAACACATTGAAGTCATATACATTGTGTCATTGTGTCTATTTATCATCTACCAGAATAAGAAATTATTTCCTAGACTTTGATTTTAACACAGCAATAAAAAAGTTTTAAAATAAAGGGGTTTCATTACTCTACGTACGAAAGTACACTTTCTAAACCTAAAATGAGCTAAGAAAATAGGTTATTCCCTTTACTGCACAGCAAAATTACATAACACTAACTTTCTGTGCATTTGTGGTGCACGGAAAGTAACTGTTATGGGATTTTGTGGTGCAGACCGATTAGATGTTGAGCACGGAAACTCAGCGTTATGGTTATTTTCTTGATACTAAGTTGAATAAAAAAATATTCACGTTGTTTATAAGTATTTCGATATCGTAAAGAAAAATAATGTTCAATACTCGTCAAACCGAAAGGGGCTCGATGGTTTTTTCCTAAATGAAATTTCTCCCCGCAATAAGTCATTTTCGAGACTAGTAATGAAAACTACTATTACGGTTGTTTGAACTTGTAAAACTTTTAATTAGCACTCTGTACATTGTATTATAACAATCTATCCATTAAGACCTATGGTAATACAATTTGTGTTCACCGATCAGCTAAATTGCCGTGTTATCTCAACTAAAGTGATGTTATCTTCACTTTACCTCTCCATATGTAACGCACTTTGCCCTTCGTGTGTTGGTTTGAGTGTAGTGTCAAGTCGTCTAACTTGACGTTACCCCCTTTCCCCCATAGGTAATTCGGTTTGTGTTACGTGTGTTGGTTTGAGTGCAGTGTCAATTTGTCTAACATGACGTTACCCACTTTCCCCCATAGGTAATTTGGTTAATTTTACGTGTGTTGGTTTAAGTGCAGGGTCAAATTGATTAACATGACGTTACCCACTTTTCCACATAGGTAGCTCGGTTTGTGTTACGTGTGAGTGCAGTGTCAATTCGTCTAATGTGACGTTACCCTCTTTCCCCCATAGGTAATTTGGTTTGTATCACGAGTAAGTGCAGTGTAAATTCGTCTCATGTGACGTAACCTTCTTTCCCCCATAGGTAATTTGGTTTATATCACGAGTAAGTGCAGTGTAAATTCCTCTAATGTGACGTAACCTTCATTCCCCCATAGGTAATTTGGTTTGTATTACGAGTAAGTGCAGTGTAAATTCGTCTAATGTGACGTTACCTTTTCCCCCCATAGGTAATTTGGTTTGTATTACGAGTAAGTGCAGTGTAAATTCGTCTAACGTGACGTTACCTTCTTTTCCCCATAGGTCATCTGGTTTGTGTTCCGTGTGAGTGCGGTGTCAATTCGTCTATCATCTTGTTACCCACTTTCCCCCATAGGTAATTCGGTTTGTGTTACGTGTGTTGGTTTGAGCGTAGTGTCAATTTGTCTAACATAACGTTACCCACTTTCCCCATAGGTAATTCGGTTTGTGTTACGTGTGTTGGTTTGAGTGTAGTGTCAATTTGTCTAACATGACGTTACCCACTTTCCCCATAGGTAACTCGGTTTGTGTTACGTGTGAGTGTAGTGTCAATTCGTCTAACGTGACGTTACCTTCTTTCCCCCATAGGTAATTCGGTTTGTGTTACGTGTGTTGGTTTGAGTGTAGTGTCAATTTGTCTAACATGACGTTACCCACTTTCCCCATAGGTAACTCAGTTTGTGTTACGTGTGAGTGCAGCGTTAATTTGTCTAACATGACATTACCCACTTTCCCACAAAGGTAATTCGGTTCGTGTTACGTCTTTACTGTCTTTACGTCTTGTGTTGTCTTTACTGAGTTACCTAAAAGCTTAGTATATATTTTTTGTAGAATATTTTCTCCACAATCTCCTCTGCAAGTTGCAGTTCGTCTCTCCTCCTTAGTTGGCGAAAGTGCAGTGTTATCTCGCCTAAGGTGATGTTAAATGCACTTTCTCTCTCCAAAGGTAACACAGTTTGGGTCCACTGAAGTGACTTAAGTACACTGTCAATTCCTCTAACGTGAAGTTACTTTCCTTGTCGTTTAAACTGAGCATCGTCTTTACTGGGGTACTCCGTGGTATCAAATATGTTGATGAAATATTAATTTTAAACTTTAATATTAAGGTTAATTCGTCTATATACACACAATAAAAAAGTCTTGAAAATATATCCCGAAAAACAGTTTATTATAGTCTTTGAAATCATAACCAATAAAATAATTCATTTATACATAAGTTTTTCTTTTTTTTATCAGCAGAAACTTTCGTTTTACTATGTAGCTATATAGCGTTTTAAATAAAATATACAGTACAATGAATATAATACCCCCGCCGCAGCAAACCTGCAGACTAAGCGAATTTCCATTGACCTGATTGGATTTACACTAAAATGCCTCCATAAAAATAGCACATTTATTTCCTATTTAAATAGAATTAGTTTAACAAGTACCTTAGGTTTGCTGCAACAGGGAGGGTAAAAAAGATTTTTTTATGAAATGATAATAGTTTAGTAAGAAATAAAAGTATTTTCCAAAATCGATCAAAATATGTTCATAAACAAGCAAACTGCAACAGTCGACATATTCTCCATAAGAATAACATGGGAATTTTAAAATTACAATTTTTTTGAATTTTCTCCGTAACAATTAGGCGCATAATAACGCTTCAATATACTAAATTATTTGTTTTTTTAAGCTCTACAAAATGGTTTAAAAAGAAATTGTGAAATTTTGTGTTTTTAGGGGCAAAAATGGGAAAAACCTATTTTTACCCCATAAAACCCCCCATAAACCCCCGTTCCCATAGTCCGATCATGCTGGTTCGCGAACTCATTCAAGTTTATCCCGCCTTACACCTTCAAACCAAATTTTATCAAAATCGGACAAAAATTACTCAAGTTATCGTGCGGATGGACACATATATATATATATATATATATATATATATATATATATATATATATATATATATATCTCTATATATAGATATATAAAAATTTGAACGAATGGTGTTTTTGGCCTCTGGGGACATCAAAATGAAAAAGTAAATCGGTCCCGGGCTTAGGTCTTACCATGAGACCTACGGTAATAGCTACTTCCCTATAGGGAAATTCGCTAATAAGGACTCTTATTTTATTTTTTTTTTGTCCTAGGACGCTAGGCACGAGCCTGGGATTGTTTTTCACATTACTTCAGGCTAGACCTAGGGGTTGCGGCATTATCACTTAGATAAAATCCATTGGTGACTTGGCGGGGATCGAACCCGGGACCTCACGGACCGAAGTCCCGCGCTCTAGCCACTACGCCAGCTCGCTCCCCAAGGACTCTTATTACATCGAGCAAAATTCAAGTATTTAATTTACGGTATTAATAAAAAGAAAGAGTTATAACTAACACAATAGTAAGTACCGTGCATTTAAAATAAATACAAAATTGAATTAATGACAGTCAAACTTTTGAACACAATGATAATGATATGGCATTTTTTCACAAAAAATTACAAAAACCATTTAAGTGAGAAGTAGTTTATGATAAGGTATGTAGAAAATCATCCCCTTCTTTCACCCAAGATTTCTGTTGTTGACAAAGAGGATGTGTATGGTTTATCTGAGTACCTCTAAAACACTACGTTTGCGGTCTGGCCACATGGAGCATGAAAGAGAGGCTGTTGAATGAATGAAGAGGCTTTTGCTCTGGAACACACTGTCCGTGAGAGAAGCATGCTTAACCGCTCAGTTCTAACCTAGGAGGATTAAACTCGACTGTGAACAACGTCTGGTCTTGTGATTTTATTAATCGTCATGGCGAAGCAAACTCTGACGGGGTACTGTAGCCGCTTGAACTCAAACGGATAGGCTAGCAATTAATGGATTTCTTGGGATAGAATGTTGGGATGGAATATTTAGGATCTTGAGAAGTTTCTGCTGATAAAAAAAACAAAGGCTCATGTATAAATGAATTATTTTATTGGTTATTATTTCAAAGATTGTAATGAATTATTTTTCGGATTATATTTTAATTTATTCTATTTTCAAGACTTTTTTATAGTGTGAATTACCTTTATATTTAAGTTTAAAATTGATATTTGAATACCAATTCCCCAGAACCACAACCCGTGAAAATCTCTGCTTGTATGATGTATCACTGGAGACTGCGAATACGAAGACGCGTTCCATTACACAGTTTGAGTGGATGTGAGTTTCTCAGCAGCATCACTGGAGCTCCAACCTAGAGTGAGTTCATGGGCAGGCAAACCGGGTGCTGGTTTACGGTAGTTTACAGCATCGTCTTCTATCAGGCTGGTTGTTCACTGATTTATTCATACGTCCTTTCTCTTAAAAGTATTAGTCACGCCTCTTTACTTATGGTATTAAAAATAAATACAAACTTTCACTACATATAATTAATTTAACATGACCAGAATATAAATTACAACATAGTCGAGGCGCTGAGGGGGTTTGAGCATGCATAAAAGTGTAACGAAATTTGACTTTTGATTGTTGCTATGGGTACCTAGTAGATAAAGAAAATCGATGTTGTCGCATTTCTAGGTGGTTAATAACATGGGGGGGAGGGGGTGAAGTTGGGGGGCCGCCCGGGGGGCCGCAGCGCACAAAATAGCTTATATCTCGTGAACCAAAAGTCATATGAATACGTTAGACACGTCAAACTGTGCAGAAAAATGCATTCTACAAATAGATTATGTAGTAGTTTCACAGAAATTGACAAGAAGTTACTAAAAATTATATTTTTTAAATTTACGATAAGTATAATCAGGAGTATAATGGTTTTTGTTGTTGTTTAGAACCACTAATTTTTTAATTGACAACTTTTGAGAGTAGTACACAATAGGTAAATAGTACTTCTGTATAATGAAACTATTGCGGTACATAACTTAACAGCTATACAATCCTCAGATCCAATAAACATAACACAAACAAAGGCGCAAAACGCGTCGCGGTCATTGTTTCTGCTGCCTTAACTATTAATGGCGAGTACAGTTAGTTCAAGCTGAGACTTATATTATACTTTTAGAAAGATGGAGATTCTGAGGATTCATTTTCATATATATATAAAATAGTATTGAGCGACCATTATGTAGCGGGAAATATAGTTTGTAAAAGAAGAGAGTTTAAAATATATTTTGGTGGTGGATCGTTTCCATCACCATCTGAAACTGCAATAAATTCCCTACAATTTATACATCTCCGAATCTGAGGTTGGTTATAACAATTTTATGTAGTTTTGAAAAGGTCATAAAAATTATGTTTTCGTAAAAAAATGTTAACATTTTACATTCTGACGTAAATTACTCAGGAAATTTCGATTTCAACTACATTGAACTATACATTTTTAGAAAGAGCTTTTACTCTTAAATTATGCAGTGTAACAAGGCTATAAATACAAGCTAGGAATACAATGGAAACTCCATGTACAGTATCTAAACTTAAATTTATTTCATTACAATACAAAACTGATGGTAAAAGAAAAGAAACTAAGGGTTCACAATAAAAGTTAACAAAGGGTGGCAAATGAATTTAGTAATTTAAGCTCTAGGCTGGGCCTATTACAATAGTTCTAATTTAGGTTCAGGGGTTATATTGCATGGATCTTTATCTCAGGTGGGGTGATCGAGCGGCGTTTGAATTTAATCTTGTGATTATATATAGCCTAATTAAATTTTGTTTTGAAATATAAATTATGTTCGAATTATTTTCTGAAAGGTTAATTAATTTATGTTCTATATAAGCTTCTATTAGTTTCTTGACTTTTAAATTCTGGTACAAAAGTTCAAAAGTTAGGCTTAAAAGTGTTGTAATGGCTTCGATCCAAGGAAAGAAAATGTCTTCTGGAGTGATCTCACCAAAATTGATGTCTTCTTCACAGTTAAATTTCTTGATGTTGTGTAGTTATTAATGTTTGTAACAAGGACGGATCTTCTTTAATCAAATTTCACTAATTTATTCCAAATATATGCACTTTTTAAACAATTTTTATATTAAAATATGCAGTTTACAATTTATATCTTCATATTAGCTCAGCCAGCACTCTTAGAAGTGAGGAAGGTTTGATGCATTGTTGCATTCACATATGTCAATGCTGACTTTATCACGGAAAATTGTAGGCCACTGTTCACACATATATTATAACAATTTTCATTTACCATAGAGCTAAATTTGAATTTTGACAAGTTATTTAAGTAAAATTATATTGAAATTGAAGCAACTTTGTTACAAAAAGTTATAGGTTATTATATATTTACATGAAATAAGGTTATTTGAAAATGTTCTATATTATAATGTATTGAATCAATTACCTATTGGTCTGTTTGGCCATATATTATACAAGGTTTGATAAAGAGAGGTGGATTGACATATTGATAAAAGTAAAAACATATGGTAAAAATTTAATTATTCTATTGAAAATTTTTGTGAAAATACTAAATTGTTACAGCAGTATAATATGTATTTACTGTTGATGCAATAAATTTATTTCTCATACAACAATTAAATACAATTTGGTAATTAAAATAGTTTGGTAGTTTTTTATAATTCTATTTTTATGCGTATAAAAAAAAACATTGATATTTCTACGTAAGGAATCATATTTTACACAACCTTAACATTTGGATAATATGGATAAAAAAATTATTTTTATGATTTTTGCGGGTTGATTTAGACATTTCTAAGTTGAATAATCCAAAAATTTGCAAACCTCTTGCTACTACGCCTAAACGCATTGCTGAAAAATATATATTTTCATATTATTATATTCTACATTTATCACTGAAACATAATATATAATAGATATCTACTTATATGGGCATGTAACTGTTCTCTAGTGAATTATATGGTACCACTACAAAAGGGCCAAAATATAACCACCACCGGTACCCAGATAGGGTCAAGGATTGAGAGATAAGAAGTAAAATTATAATGCTTCGAACTTCAACTATAACTTCAGCTGTTCAGGTCAATTTAATTGTTAACGATTGGTGCGATGATTCGTTGCATTACTGTCAGAGACAATGAGGGGTAAAGAAAAAATAACCTCTCTTTTTAAGTTTTGAGTAGTGGTTTTTGGTAATTAAAATACTGTTTCAGGTTAATAAATGCACACAACTCGCGTAAATAGTGTTAACGACACTCGTAGAAGTTTTTAAGGCACTCGCCAAGGCTTGTATTTAACATTTTCTACTCGTATCGTTTACACTACCTTTACGCGATCGCCGAAACAGCTGTTGCACCAATTGTGCAGCCTGGTCAGGTGATTAAAACGTTTAACTACCAAATTTTTTATAAACTCTCTTCTTTTACAAACTATATTTCCCGCTACATAAAGGTCGCTCAATACTATTTTATGTATATATGAAAATGAATCCTCAGAATCTCCATCGTTCTAAAAGTATAATATAAGTCTCAGCTTGAACTGTACTCGCCATTAATAGTTAAGGCAGCAGGAACAATGACCGCGACGCGTTTTGCGCATTTGTTCGTGTTATGTTTATTGGATCTGAGGATTGTATAGCTGTTAAGTTATGTACCGCAATAGTTTCATTATACAGAAGTACTATTTACCTATTGTGTACTACTCTCAAAAGTTGTCAATTAAAAAATTAGTGGTTCTAAACAACAACAAAAACCATTATACTCCTGATTATACTTATCGTAAATTTAAAAAATATAATTTTTAGTAACTTCTTGTCAATTTCTGTGAAACTACTACATAATCTATTTGTAGAATGCATTTTTCTGCACAGTTTGACGTGTCTAACGTATTCATATGACTTTTGGTTCACGAGATATAAGCTATTTTGTGCGCTGCGGCCCCCCGGGCGGCCCCCCAACTTCACCCCCTCCCCCCCATGTTATTAACCACCTAGAAATGCGACAACATCGATTTTCTTTATCTACTAGGTACCCATAGCAACAATCAAAAGTCAAATTTCGTTACACTTTTATGCATGCTCAAACCCCCTCAGCGCCTCGACTAACAGCTCAGTTTCATCAATGTTTGTATATTAAAAACCACAAATAGCCAAAACTCTATTTCTAAATAGTACGTTACATCCGTTCTATCGTCAATGGCATTAATTGTTTTTTATATAGCTTTAAACAGCCGTTCGTGATTATTCTTCTCTAACTGTCAAATACCACAGCATATTTTCAGTAAGAAATAAACCAAAAACCATTTTCTTTACTGTGAATAGCAACTTACTAAGGACGTTACTAAATTACAGTAGGATAAAAAGATAAAATTGTATAGAAGCCTAGTATAATTTTTAAAACATGTTAAATATTACAGATAAAAAAGTTCAGCAGTTTTGTGTTAGGTGTAAAATATTCTTGAGACAGCTGATATTATTGAATGTACACTATATCACTTATTGACTTGTATTGTAAAACGTTGATCATAATTTATTTTTGTAAAAAAATACAACCGACTTCAAACGCTCTAAAAAGAATGAAATAATTTCAATAAAGTAAACTTTTGTATTAGGCAAGCTCACGTATTTTAAGTCGGCGCGACTCTATGATGATTTTTGATACAAAATTGAAAGAGGGTGTCCACATTGCAGGTGACTATCTATAACTAAAGGTGTTAATCTGCATGTCTTTTTCATAGTTATGCGTAAAGTGTTATTTTATTACCGTAATCAGAGATCGGCATTATAGTGGTATTAACGAGTATCTTTAAAATGATTATAACGCATTTAAATGTTTCAAACTTGGAAAAGTAACGTTTTAATGCTAAACTAGCTTCTTTTCCCTATCATAATATCAAACTAAATTATTTTCCTATTCATATAGAACATTTGTGTGTGTTATTTTCATAATGCATTTATTCTGAAGTAAACATAAATACAAGAAAATATTTCCTTTAATATATAAACAAAACAGTTCAGTATGTTTTTGATATATTTATGTTATCCAGCTATAATTTATTGATTTTCAAAATACACACACAATATTTAATTTCAGTCATATATGTGCGGTTTGAGCCGCGCCGACTTGAAATACGTTAGCTTGCCTAATACAAAAGTTTACTTTATTGAAATTATTTCATTCTTTTTAGAGCGTTTGAAGTCGGTTGTATTTTTTACAAAAATAAATTATTTCATGATTTTTAGTGACTGTATAATTTTTTATATATTAACTAGCTGTTGTACCCGTGCTTTGCAACGGGAAGAGGACAGCCTTTTGGAACAATATGAAAGTTATTCCTCAGCTACCAGCACTAAAAAATCTCTCAAAAGTGGAAAATTGGTCGTTAACACGTATAGTACCTTTGGAAAATATTATATGAAAGATTAGTTCAGCTAAAAGTGGTGTAAGTCATGTAGGGGGTTTTGTTTGCTCAAGATATAGCCTAGTCGAAATTGCAAATCATCTTTCTCTAGGACTTTCCGAAGCAGGCATAATAGTATTGATATGTTATAGTAACTGGGTAGAGAATATTAATGAACATTCCACATCTGCAAATGAAATATGTATATGAAAGATTGGTTCAGCTAAAAGTGGTGCAAGCCATGTAGGTGGTTTTGTTTGATCAAGATATAGCCTAGTCGAAATTGCAAATCATCTTCCTCTAGGACTTTCCGAAGCAGGCATAATATTATTGATATGATATAGTAACTGGGTAGAGAATATCAGTTAACATTCCACATCTGCAAATGCATGTTTAGTAATTCAAATATTTAACACTTTTAAGACAATTGACGATTATGCACTGTCACACTTCTTAGGTCGTGTAAGGAATAATTGCATTTGATTTATATTTAGACCTGTTTTGCGAATGCTTTGGTTTTCACAATACACCTTTATTTGTCAATATCATACAGCTGTTCACTGAAACATATATGTTTTTGTAAGTCAGAATATTCAATACTAAAAACAGAATTACTGTATACACAAATCAGGTCAAACGTTAAAATAAATTTTGTATAGTAACCAAATCAAAATGCATTTTTCTCAATGTAATTCATTTAGGCTCCATGGCAAAAAATAGTTTATTGATCAATTTGAAGCAACTGTTTCATGAAGAATTGTCTGTAGCTTCATTTAAATGGTTTCAACTAACAGCTGTAGGAATGTTATTATTATTTATTGCCTTCTCTGCACAAATGTAAACAAAATAAATGTTGAATATTAAAGGTTTTCAGAATTTTTAACCGAAACAAATATTATACTTAAACATAATATACTGTATAAGGTACCAAATAGAAACTCTCCTGGTTATTTTGGTGGTGGAACCACACTGATCGGTAAAAGAATCACAGAGAAATTGGTGAACATATATAAAAAAAAAAAAAAAAAAAACATCGCCACAAACAAATTTAGAACCTCCTCCTTTTGTTGGTAGTGGGGAATTCGGTTAAAATGAGTATAACACCGCGCAAAACTGGGTTTTTGAGTGTTTGTAATTTTATTTCAAACGGGCGTAGGCAAGTTTCAAGTATGTAGAGAATACATCAAAATAGATAAGCATCATGATCTGTTTTGTCGTTTTCCCCTTGAGATCAGAGCGTAAAATGCCATCTTGAGCGTCCCAGACGGACAAGAATCCATTATATAAATCCCCAAGTACCCATGAAATTTTGAGAAAACTACAAGTTACACCCCTATAAACCATATACTTAAAATGTTCATCATGAGGAGAAACTACACTCTAATATAGATTACAGCATTTTGACGATATTAATTTCTGGGAGCCATTATTAAACACCACCCCGAATTATAAGCAATGATTCCAGGTAATTATGGAGATATCGGCACAATCTGCTTCTCGGAGGACCAACAAACGATAAAACAACAAAGCAATATTGATACAGTATTACCGCGTTTAATCATTTTAGAAAAAATTATGATTCATCCTGAAACAAATTTTTGTAAAAGTATTTTTTTTATTTTGAAGAATAAATCAAACAATACAAAATTACTAGGGTTGCTTTCAGAGAGGTGAAAGCCAGTTGAGCGGAACAAACGTGATTTGATATTTGTATAAGTAATTAAATGTAAAAAGGTCAATAGATGTACTAATGCTGGTTTTATTGATTAAAATTATAATAATTCAAATTTGTTTTTACTACATCTTGTTATTCAGATACCTCTTCCAGAAGTGCATTATGGTAGTTTTGACCATGAAAATATTACAGTAGTTGGAATCTGATATTAACATCCAAAAAGTAAAGTATAAAAAAAGAGAAAGGTAATTTAACATTCAAATGCAACTGTAGCCTACAACAACAAAACATTGGGCTACATTTTTCACCCTTACAATCGGTTAAAGTATTTAAGTATAAAAAAAAACAGTAACTATAAAAAAACGAGTATTAAAGTATAACAACTGGGGCCCATTTCATAATAAACTACAAGTTACAAGTTACAACTTGTAACTTGTAATTTCCATTAGATTTGCATTGGGCGATCAGCTGATTTACTAATAATATTAGTTTGTACTTTATTATGAAATGGGCCCCAGGAGGGGAAATTTGACATTTAAATTCAACCGTGCAAGATAAAATGGCTGAAATGTAGGCCTAAACATAAGTAATAAGTAAACATCGCATTCAGCTGATTTAAGTGAAAACAGAATAATAATAAGAAGGGAAGACATGCCTTAAATATACAATGTAGATAATATAATTAGAAATTAGTAGCCTACTTCTGGACAAGCCTTGACAATTCAATTATCCATACCGTGGTTAAAAGTGGACTTCTATAAGCCTAGGTAATTAATTAATTTACTTATTATTATGGTTGTAACTGGACGTATGTATAGCCCGTGGCTTGGCAATCAAATAACAGTATTTATACAGGATAGGCTACTGTTATAAACATTTGAAATTACTGAATTGTTACCAAATTACTGTTTCAAAAAATGCAGATTCCATTTTCAGCCGAGCCATTAAAATGAGGATTTGCCGAACAATTATTAATATTACAGAATAGTATTTAATAATATACAACTTTTCACATTTCATAAATTACATGTTAGTTTTGCTATGGTCAAAGGTCCAAATCCAAATGTTCTTTTCATTTGGTTTTTATGTAGTAATTTTCTAGAATCACTGACTTTATATAAAGTCAATGTTAGAATACTGTAGATGGCTTGTTAATACCATAAGGCAAGCATTTTTGTAATCGTTTCCCCGTTTAACCAACTATTCCAAAAGATAAAAATTATACGGTGCAATACAAATAAACAACCCGATCACCTACCTATAACCTACACTTTACCTTCCTAATCTAACCTTACTTCAAAACACTAATACTCATAAACCACGAATACTCATAAACCCCGACCTACCTTCCCCACATGCCGAAATTAGATCAGTGTTCAATCTGCGTTTTATTAATAAGTGTAATAACTTACTGCACCGTAGATGTAATTCAACATAATATAACCTGTGAGGTATTATCGGATTAAATATCGATTTCGATGCGGTTCGATATATCGCTTATTAGATTCTGATTTCTAACATTGGCTGTTTCTAAATTCTAATCAGCTGGCAACACAAATAGCTTCCCAAGAAAGTAGTCACCGCGGTCCGTATCCCTCCGCTTCTTGTTTATGCTCCGCGCATTGACAAAGTAGTTCCGTATATTTTCTCAATTTTCAGTGAATTTCGCGCCTTGAAAAAATGTTTTAACGGAATTTTCTTGTTTATTAAAATCATAGGAATGGTTTAAAAACGTTTAAAAGAAAAGTCTAGAAAGTTAAGAAATACCTTATGATTCTCTTGTTTACATTTTTCTTGTAAACAAAAAACTGTCATATGGCTACTTTAGTCCCATAAGCCTAATGTTAAAAATTGGAAATTTTAAGTTCGTTTTAAATTGCATTAGTATTATCTAATTGAAATTTGCTTGTTTAAAAACCATCTCACTATTAGTCTAAGTAATTTTGTTAAGTTTGGCTGAAATGCGTTCAGCCGTTATTGAGTGATGTTTCTCTATTTGTTGCATTGAAGTTGATCCCAAAGAGCTACGCTCGCTTCGCTCGCTCCGCTCAACATAGGTATTACAAACACTTGTTTATTATGCAAGAATAATATAAGTAGTATTTAAATTCGTTGTCATCCTAGCTTTGTTTATTTAATGATGGTTAATCATACAATAAGTTTTGCCTTGTTCTTGAAATCTTGACTTTTCAGCTAGTTAATTATTACTAATTAACTAGAAATTAAACTATTATAAGCAACACGACCAACTTATGTTGTAAAATCAAAGAGGTGATACATTCCCCCGTAAATCACGGTGTATGAAGGCACATGAAGTCGTCATTGATACACCCTTTTTAAACTTACGACGAATATCAGAGCCCCATAAAGTATCTTATATCTAAGATTCGTTGATTGTTTAGGTGTTAGAGGTATTGTCGACCCAAACACCAGAAAATGTGGTGTAACTGAACACTCTGTCGTGCTGACAACAATGGTTACGCCCGCCTCGCATCATTTTACTTCGATTTTTAATTCAAACCCCATTTATGAAAATGGGATACATCGTCCACTAAAATACATAACCAAGAGTTCATTCACTTTTAAGATAAAAGAAAAACTTTATTTTGTATCAACACTAACAAATTTTACTTAGTTAAGTAATGTAACTTTATTTTATAGCGTTAACAAATATTACACGTCTATAAAAAATTTTCCATTTATTATTCATTATAATATTACAGCTAGGTCTAGTTTAAAACTCTATTTTCAACGCCTATAAATCATACAAGCTCGTTCACTGAGCTTCAGATCACAGGAGATTCAGCTCATAAATGGGTCAACAGCAATTTAGAAAATGTTTGAATTATTTGCCAAAGATAAAAGCAGCCTTGTCATAGTATCTTTTCCTTTTAACTTGACATCTCATTCCTTTAGGATGAAATTGGAGAAGACACCTCGTCCTAGTGGACACGGATTTAACGATGATGATCATCTTTATAAGAAATGAAATCGTTTTATAAATCGTTGTTATAAATGGTGAGAGGTAAAGAGTGGGGAATGACGGCGTCTTTCTCATTAACCGTTTTCTACACTTCAAAAATTGTGAAACACTTATGAAACGTAAAAGACCGTCCAGAGTTCCAATAGAAGGAACTTATTTATGATTTTTATAATGTCTCATGCATTATAATATTTTCTTAACGAGATTAAAAAATAACTGGGATAAACAAAATTTCGTTATAAAAAGTATAAAATTGTTTAACTCTCAAAACTACTTTTATGTATTAGTACAATCAAACTAACAAACAGACACAGGGATCGTAAAAAAATTGCAAAGAAACGTTTTATGGTTTAATTTGGCATTTTCTTTGGGTGTGCAGAATGAAATTAGAAGTTGGCAGAAATCGGACCCCAGGAAACCCCCTAAAATCACGATTGAAAATGGCGTCTTTTCCCAACATTGGACACATAAAAAAAATATACCACATGCATTTGTATGCATATTTTTTGATAAATCAATTTGGGACTACCACTGACATTTTATTGAGAGGTTAGTATCCACCATATTGGATACAAATACGATTTTAAATGTAATGATAGTGTTGTGACACATCACACAAACTATATTTTCACCCTGATTTCAATGCTAAAATCCTAATTTTTTCGTTTTAAAGATATATAACGAAAACTCTCCCTCCCCCATACATATCTTGGACGTTTCGTACTTGGAACATTTTCTAAATTTTTCTTATAAATCCAGTTCTTATTAACGCTTGCAGTTCGTTTTAGCTTTAAAATATTCAATGATGTACGAGCTTTAATTTGAGCTATTGACCATTAAAATTGGTCTAGTTAGTGGTATCAGTTACAAACAGTCAGTTATACGCAATCCAGAGGCTGCTTACACTGTAGCCGCAAACCTGAGCCCGTCCAGCCGTGCGCACGGTGTTATAATCATAGTTTTATCGTTATTCAAATGTTTCATAAGTGTCGTGTATGTTTAATGAATTTAAAATGTGTTTGGCCTATTTATTCGATATATCGACGTTGTTGCTACAAAATCAAAGCAACATAGAAACAGATTCAACCTAGTGATAGTGGAGCTGAGGATGACCTGATAGTGGAAACGCGTACTCCACAGCAATTTATGGATTGATGACGTAAGTTATTTAATTAAAATTATTCAAGTTTCATATATTGGATTGTTAGTTTTGGTATCATTGTGTTTAATAGATTTGACTTGTTGTTTTTATTAATAAATAAATGTAAACTATGATACCGAAATTAACAATCCAATACACTAATCAATAGCCAAACTATGAAACTATAAATAAAAGGAAAGACAAACTCATCATTATGTATATAAATGACATCATTGAAGATTAAACTATGTAAGAAGCTGGAAGATTTATAATTTCATACGTTAAAAAAGCCTATTTTAATTATTATATGAATGAATATTATTTTGTTTACTTTATATTTTGTATTACTTTATTCTTTTGCACTTACAACATTGTAGTTCGTGTAAGGCAATATGATTGGTTACATTGTTTTTCCATAGAACCACAGTAGACCCCACTGGAGCTTTTTAATTACATATATTTAATAAATTAACTCTATAAGAAGTCTTGTTAGTATTGGGGAATATTTTCACAGATCATAAATCCTCTAATAGCTATCAAAACAAAACGTTATGATGATTAGACATTTAGTCATACTGAATGATTAAAAAGATCTGTCCGAAACCCCAATAATGGTCCCCCCAATAATAAATCCCAATAATGGTAATAAGTCCCAATAATGGTAATTTTACAAAATTTAAAGAATAAAAAAAATTACTATTGATTTTATTTGTCCCAACTAATTGCTCGACTCGTCTATTGTCGTGGAAATAATATAACGTTATCTTTAATTTAACTTGTTTTCGTTCATGTTTTGCAGTGTGTTAAATTTTATTTTTCATTTGTTACAATATGAAGCTGTAACGTGCATTATACATAGTTGAGTTCTAGGCTTTCTTACTGCCATGTACTAAAATATACCAACTATATACGCCTTTTTATGAAACTAAGACTCTACTGTTTTTTAAAACACGCCGGATATTTATTTATATGCCAAGCCAAGGGAAAATTCCTAACCTGGTCTGTGCTGTATTAAATGAAAAGTTGAAACCAATCAAAAGTTTTGTCATCATCTAAGTTTGTCCTTTTAAAGGTAACGATAACATATCTGTTGGCCTATGTCATAATTCGTTCGGTAGCGTTTCTCTCTACAAATATCATTTAAGTGAATAACAAAAAAATATTTATGTATTGCTTATCCGAGTGAGTCTTAAAAATCTTCAGTAATTAAAGGGTAATTATTATTTTTGGAAAAAGTAAAAATAGAAAATAATATTATAAGAAATTGTACAATTCAGTCGCTGACCTTCATTAAATTGCTTAATCGTATAGTAAACAAACATTCACAAATCAATAGTTAAGTACCCGAGCTGGTGTTTACAATTCAGATCAGTCACAGTTGTCCACGTTCATTCGTGCGTTTATTTTAGAGTGTTTGACGAGACAGCGCTTCTAAAATCTTGGTTTTGGCGCATTTCCCTGTAGGGAAGAGGATACATCACCGTAGGAAGCACAATAAGACCCGGGGCCAATTTATTTTGTCATTTTAATCCCTCCAGAGGCCAAATACATAATTCGTTCAGATTTGTATACATAATATTAACAATTTAATATAATATATTTAATATAATTATTTAATTTATATTTAAAAACCACTTCAGATATCTTTACAAACATTTAATATATGAGTTTATGAGGTCATCAATTATTTCTGAAAAAAAAAATCACTAAAGAAAGTTTTAGTTTAAAAATGGTGGCCATTTAAATTTTTATTACTCAAAATACTAAAACATGACTGATTTTATGAAACAATTTCAAAAACACTTTTATTTATCATTTAAAATTCCCTATCAAACAACGCCAAGTTTAAAAATATCAAATAATACGAGTCAATAACTAAAAAAATAAGATTTTTAGTTGTACAGGCCAGGCAAAATAAGGTCAAACAGTAGGGGTTCGTCTCTTTTTGTGGCTGAAAATTTAGATTTCTCAGATTATTCGATCTTTTTGAACTTGGTGTTATTTGATAGGGAATTTCATAAAGATATATTGAATAGATTGTGAGATATAAGTTTAAAACAAAAAAATACGGTTATCTCTCTAATTATGCGATAAAATTAGGCTAATTAGAAAAAGGTTTTTCTTGTTTTTCGTGTTGTTTTTATCACTAAACATATTCCAATATATATATATATATATATATATATATATATATATATATATATATAATATTTTATGACGACTGTATTCTGAGTTAGTAGTGTACAATATATAGTCAATGATAATAGTTAAATTATTGCAGTTTCGTGGTGTATTGTAATGTTCTAGGATTGTGACATGGAATTCTTTGTGAGCAAAAACTATACTCCATGACATATCTTGTTGGGATTCATATACTTTACCTCTGGTTCAGATGCAATTCGGCTCGTCTTGTGGTTTTGTTTTCACAATCCAAGATGTTAACAAATACAGGTATAGATAGTTTAAGTAACATTTGGAAGTAATCAGCTCAAATGAGTGTAAAGAATATATTGTCTACTAACAACAATTTATAAAGTGGAAAATTAAATACAAACCTTACACCTCCTTTACTTCCATAAATTTGAATGTGTGAAAGATTAATTTATCATTAAATAATTCCCATTACATAGTTTTTTGAATTTTAATTGATTGGCATTCTTCCCATTTCAAACCTTCCCTGAAATCGGTTCATAGCATTTAAACACGTAATTTAATACTTTAACTAAAATGTTAGTTGTTGATATAAAAAAGTCATTCTTAAGAATGATAACATAATAATACAACAGTATGATTGTTTAATAGGTAATTCAAGCTATTTAGAGTTCCAGTTTATTTACAATAACACTTTTACCTTCAGAGGTAAACATGCAAATTATAGTTACTTCTGGTTGGAAGTTAATCTCACTTCTGCCAAGTCATCTTATCTCAAGAAGAACACAAGAAAGTTTACTTGTAATAAATTTGTCAGTGGTATGAAAACAAATGTATCTTTTGTTCATCCCTTTTCTCTATAGAAGTCAACATTTATACTTAGAGGTTGTGTATGTCTTTAACTGTTAAATACAACCGATTGATGCAAAAATCTCTTAGTAAAAACTATAATACCAAACGAAACAAATATGGAATAGATACAACACAGAAATACAATTAAATACCCCCACCGCAGTAAACCTGCAGTCTAAGCGAATTTCCATTAGCCTGATAGGATTTCACATTAAAATGCCTCCTTAAAAATATCATATTTATTCCCTATTTAAATATAATTAGTTTAACGAGTACTTAGGTTTGCTGCAACAGGGAGGGTAAAAAGGTGGTTTTTATGTTAATGTTTTAGTAAGAAATGAATGTACTTTCCAAATTCGATAAAAATATGTTCATAAACAAGTAAACTACAACAGTTGACTTATTCTCCATAAGAATAACATAGGGATTTTAAATTTAAAATTTTTTGAAATTTTCTCTGTAACCATTAGGCGCACAATAACGCGTCAATATACTAAATTATTTGTTTTTTTAAGCTCTACAAAATGGTTTGGAAATAAATTGTAAAATTTTGTGTTTTTAGGGTCAAAAATGGGAAAACCCTATTTTTACCCCATAAAACCCCCCATAAACCCACGTTCCCATAGTCCGATCATGCTGGTTCGCGAACTCGTTCGAATAAATGTAGGTTTACACGTTTGTACCAAATTTCATCAAAATCTGATCATTTTTGCTCGAGTAATCGTGCTGACGGACACACACACACACACACACACACACATATATATATATATATATATATATGAATTTGAACCGATGGTGTTTTTGTTGGTGTTTTGTGTTCCCCTCTAGGGACCTCAAAATGAAAAAATAAATCGCTCCCGGGTCCAGGTCTTACCATGAGTACTACGGTAATAGCTTATTCCCTATATGGGAAATTCGCTAAAAAGTGAGTACGTTTTTAAATTAATTGTTTTTCATTGTCATATTTAAGGGATTTAAACTGTTTTACGGTAAAATCGAACAGTATTATTGAACACCAAAACTCTTATCAGTCAGCCAAGTACCATAGGCGATGGGGAACCAATACATGTTTACTGTTATGTTCGCCTGTAGGGAAGAGTGGACGGCCATTCACACTGGCCGCTAGTATGTCACTGTTTATTGATGAAAATCGACCAATTCAAATAAGTATTTACATTTTATCTTTAATTAGTAAAGAGCGATCCTTGAAAGGTGTTAGATTTTTTTCTCTTAGTAAACGTAAACTAGTTTAAATATGAAATAAGAGCCAAATGCTACTCGTAATATTATGATGCTGTGAGTTTTATTTAAATTAATTGTAAATTAAAAATGAGCTGTTAGTTAAATTTCGTTTTGCTATGTAGACCAACTTATTCACCAACATTTGAGCTTTGTTGAACTCTTATTTGGATTCACACTTACAAGTTTAATAGTGAAACCCCCAATACAACCCCCTGTCCATAGTCCGATCATGCTGGTTCGCCAACTCGTTTGCATAAACATAAGTTAACATGTTCGTTCCAAGTTTGATCAAAATCTGGTCTTTTCAATCGAGTTATCGTTTCAACGGACACTATTTTACCTACGGGTAATAGCTCGTACTTATACTCGTATACTTATAATAATGGTAATAGCTTATTCCCTAATATAAATTCGCTATAATATATTTATTAAATTAATCAACCAAAAGCAACAAATTAAATTATTCCCTCCTCTTCCAGAAACAGCCCCATAGCTTGACTTCGGCAGCGCAAAGGGGGACAAGTAAGTCAAATTAAAATAACTGAGCTATCAAAACGCATTGCTTCTTAAAGGGCACAAATTAAATAAATACAAACTCAAAATACAGGCTCAAATAAAACTGTATTATTGGTTTTTGCGGAGTGACCGACACGGATTAGAGGATTTATACCCGTTCCCAACACACAGAATTCTTAGTGTCATTGGTTCATCGGTCGAAAGCCTTTACGAAATAACAGTTGAAATACCAGTTTGAATTAAAAGCTATTACTTAAAATGATAAATTACTTTAAGTCTAAAAAACAAATCACTACAATAATTATTCTTGTTTCTATTTCGTAGATTTGTCTATAACGTAAACTTAGGTTCAGATTGACTATATTACGCAAAATTAAGTAATAAATTAGCCAATTTAGATACATAAATTTAGATACATTCCCTACTTTTGAATAAACGTTGAAGCTATACAAATGTTTAGATGGACTAAAAATAATAAGAATGAGACATTACAAATTAGGAATCGGAATACCTATTTAACTAAAGATAATTATTTATAAATTGACCCTCAAATTATGCAATGACAACTCAAAATAGTGAAATAGATTGTATTGAAATGGAGTATATTTGATGCCGATACTAATAGGGTTCCATTAGATAATTGATTAAGATTTGTATGAAATATAGATGAAACGATATCAGTCAGGGTTCGATTAATGCTTTGTTCAGTTGGGACAAAGTCAATTACCACCTTAAATATTAAATGTACGTATATAATGACACTGCAGCAGTAAACAGCTCCTCGTGACTCACTATAACCACACACAGACAACAGTGCCACAGCAATGTAAAACTCCGCAAAACGTGTGCATATACATATACGGACATGTAAATATACGAATTAAAGAGATCGCGACTGTAACACAGTAATGATAGCGATGATACATGAGTGGTTAACTATTGTGCATCTTAAACATAACGACACTTTCCAACACTGCGATTCTTTTGTATACCTCAATGATAAATACATAGTTAGTTATAACTGCGTTAATGAACTGAATATAATCAACTATTGTGCACCTAAATGATAATAGCTGATCAAAAATCCTTATTGATAATAACGGTATATCACGGATGCACCTAATAAAACGGCAAATAAACCACGGGGACGAATTGCATTCTTTGTACACCTTGAACCCTGTGAGCCGTGTTTGGATGGAATTCTTTCTTGATGAAAACAGAAAACATGAAGGAAACAGCTTTGTGATCTATAAGACGGGTGACAAGAAGCAGGGCGTGTAGCGATGAAAGTGTCAGATACGAGAGATGCGAGTTGTGTTGAAATATCTGATGTTGCTGTCTACATTGTGGGGCCAACATCGCGTAACCCATTTAAACACACACACTATCCATATATAATACATAACATATATTACATACGTTAAATTACTGCAACGTCCATCGTTACTGCACCCAAATTCCAATTGTCATCCTTTATCTTATAGATGTTAGTAATACTTAATGAAAATCGATAAAAAAAACTTACTCTTGTACACACATTCTTGTACTCACATTTAATAAATACACATTTATTATGTTACTAGCCCGGTATGTGGTGTTTTACCGTGCGAGTTATTTCATCAGCTGACTAAGTGCACGGTTAAAGTACGTTACGTTACTTTTCCGTGTGTAGGAAAAGTACCTTATGGAAAAGAACCTTTTTCTGTGTCGTATGATGTAAAAACACATAAATAAAATCTTTAATAAGATTGAAATGCAACTCATATAAAGCTGCATACATTAGTCAGAGGATGGACATACACCTGTGTTGCCGTGTCCTGAACTGAGTTCACTGTAATATCAAACCAATTAAACTTTAATTGGATACTCGACCTCTGTGTCACTGTGTTACAGTCTTTAATCGTATATGAAACACTGATCTAACGCACTCTGCTTCTGTTAAATATATACAATTTCAATCAAAACAATTTGAGTTTAAAATGTTTGTAAAAACTCTGTTTATCCTACATTGGGAATACGTATGATGGACGTCTAGCAGCCACATGTGAGTTGTAGTAGGTAATAACTAAGACCTCTTTTGTATCACTGCATTGAAACTTCTGTATAAAGTGTACCATTTAGAGTAAAACTTCCCCGTAGCCAATTACTAGCTTTATCAAAGAAGCACTCCATACTTCCCAGATGAAGCGGTGATTGAACTAGAATGGTAGATATGGCTTTGTGATGGTCGGACATTTAACAAAAATTGTATCTTGATATTTTTTTAAAGTTGACACATTCTACCATTGCATCGAATCCAATATCAATTAATTACCATGGATAAAAATCTATCATTGATTCTACCATAACTATATTACTTATAAACCCAACTGTATAAAAAAAAACTTATAAACAAATATAAAATCAAGTATAATTTTTTTTATTTTCTTGTATAACCTGATTTGTTGGTCATAAAATGAGTGTGACATCCAACTGTTAAAAAAAAAAAAAACGTATACACAAATATATATTTGTTTTATTTTCATAGAGTATGTCCTGTTTTATTATCCACAAAATGCGTGAGGCATTAACTTGGGTTCGTTAAACAACTAAACAGGTAAGGTAATCAATTATGAGACAGTAAAATATCTTATACGTTATTTGTATGATTCTGGTTCTAGATGTAGCAGAATTTTATCAAAATTACATTAGTCATTTATAAAATAAGAAATGTAAATATTATTTCAGAAATAATACGTTAGAGGTTTCTTTAAAACGTGGGCGGGCTACACTGTAAATCAACAACACCAGGCTATAAAACATACCAGACGCTGAACCTCCTACTCCCAAGTTTGACAAAGACATATCATCAGTGTTCTTTGTATTGACTAAGGTGCTTTGGTAAGGTGTATGGGAACAAACGGTTCGTATCAATGTTCTTTCCGTAACTGACGCACACGATTACGATTATATTGTACAATAAAAGTGTATTTTAGGATTCAACATAAAATATTTTCTTAAATCACCCCCAAAATATTTAAGAGTAGCCAATATTATCAAATAAATGTTGTTTTAACGCAAATAAATAAATAAGAGTACGCTAAATAATGACAGTTGGAAATCAATATGTAATTGGGTTATGCGTAAACAAATTAAATACACACTTTCATAAAAGTATCGGAAATGGAATTTGGTAGCATATGATGAGACAAAAATCTGGAATCGTGATTTGTTCTTTGTTTGAATTAGTTTACAGTTTTTGGGCCGTGCATGCATGTAGGTATAATGTGTATAATAAAGCCTAAAAAATATAATAATAATACAACCCGGCTTTAACGTAATAATTTATGTATATCTCTGAATGCAGAGCAAACGAATCTATTGGTTCACTTGTATATGCTGTTTGGTGAAGTATGCATGGTGGGTTTGTTTATTATACAAAATAGTTTTATATAGAAAACGATTTTTAATTTAATTCTGAATAAAGTACCGCTACCATTAGCTATTTAATAACTTAGTTCCCCAACGCACATTCGAATCACTAAAAATGCCTGTGATAAGATCATAAATACCCCCGCCGCAGCAAACCTGCAGACTAAGCGAATTTCAACTTGTCTGATTACATATATTCTAAAATATTTCCATAAATAAGGAATATTTATTCCCAATTTAAATAACATTAGATTTAACAAGTGCTTATGTTTGCTTATTGTTGGGTATTTTCTCTTTGACATATTCTTTAATTTCAATATCTCAATCTTTCTACATTTTACCCCTCTGATCCTTCGAACTATTTATCATTATTCTTTTTCATTATGTTACCTTTTCTATTACATTACGTTCTTTAACTAATATTTCCCCTTACTCTAAATTACACCCATTGGTACTTCAAGCCCAGATAATTGTATTCTCCTACTCTGAAGTAGTCTGAAGTATCCAGTGTTCCTAGCCGAGCCTGGATATTGAATATCAGTCCTTGGATTCCAGGCTTACATCTCTTATTTCCCATTAGCTATCCATTCAATCATTATTTCTCTTAAACCCTCTCAAGCTATTGACTTTTCTTGTTTTTACCAATTAATTTCCTATTGTTTCTTCCCACTCTCACAGTTAACCAAACTCTCTTTCATTCCCAATACAATTTCTCTTCTTCTATTATTATCATCCAGGGCTACCAGCTCAATCACACTTTCCAACTTTAAAAAAATCTCTTCTACTCATCCACAAGTCCTTTGACAAAATTCTGAAATCAGTCCAAGAGTTAGAAAGCCCTTCCCCTTCCTTCTCTCTGTGAAACAAATCAGACTTTAACCAACCTCTTGAAGCAGTAAAACAAGAAAAATAAAGCCTATGAAACTGGAATTGGAAAGGGCCTTGGAACATATCTCAAAATACTTGGGTTTGGATGTAGTGAGTGACACTGAAGACAAACTACGATTGCTGTTCCTCGAGGCAACATATCGGATTAAGCCACAGCCACCTCTAATACATTATTACCTATAATACATGTATTAGAGGTGGCTGTGATTAAGCTCTTCAACAACAGCCGCAGGATGTTCCAGGGAGAAATAATGGGTTAGCACAATTCAGTGACATCTCAGCCTCATCTTCTACACATGCAAGACACCCAAAATTAGACCTAATCACTTTTGATGGATCTCCTCTACAGTGGTTAAGTTTTAACAATTTATTTGACACAAGCATCCATCGAAAAGAAACTTTTAAAAAGAAATGTCTAACGTCACTAAATTCCAATACCTTCTCAGTGTACTCAAAAAAGGAATTACTAAATCTGATCAAATCTATCAACCAATTACACAATTGCCTATCAGCTCCTCGATGACAGATATTACAACACCTGAAGGCTAACTACACTTCATCTCAACAAACTGATCGATCCGCCGATCATTTCTTATGCATCAAACAAATGTATTAGAACCTTCTTAAATTCGTTCTATGACTAGAAACACTAAAAGCTGTTGACTGTGATATTACTTCAAACTGTAATACTGTATTGTCCACCATACTTTTACGCAAATTAGGTAGCGACCCTTTCAAACAGGGTGACCTTCTCAAACAACTAGATAGAGGCTTTCAGAAAAATCTAAAGTTTGAAACACATTCTCTACCTGAAGTATTTGAAATAGTCAAGTTCTTAAATCAAGAATTTAACCAAATTGAAGACATTCATTTACATACAAGGTCTGCTCCAAGTAAGGACAACTATACATAAACATTTGATAGAAATATATCACTTTTAATCCAGCTTCCTTTCCAGCACGGCAAGTTTCAATGATCTCCACCCTCTATCTCAAGTCAACATAACTCAAAACTGTGTTCTCATTTCCCTGCTTTGCTTGCTCATCCAAAAGCCACAAGGTTTATGTATGCCCTATCTATATATATTAAAAGAACGTTCCAAAACTGTAAAATAAAAATAAACAGATGTGTATCGTGCATAGGAAAACATAATTTTAAAACATGTAAATCGAAAACTTCTTGCTTCACATTTTTGGAACGTCATCACAGCGTTCTTCATTTTGAACATGCCAAGACGCCTTGAGATTCAACATTACCTCAACCTACATTACTTATGTCCCGAATACCACGCGTCCCGTATCTCTTTACTCACAGAAAACCAGCCCTGTTCATCAAAGCCCTAAAACTGTAATTTTCGGTACATCGCTCGTTAAGATTACTGCTCAAAATTAAGTTTCTTATGTGTTCGTGAATCGATAGTGGCAGCACATGTGACTTCATCAGTGAAAAAGCTGCTCAACTGCTGAATACGTCTCGTTTCATGTTCAACTAAAGTATACTTTAGTTCGTTAACTTTACAATTAACGAAGTTAATAGTTAATAGTAAGTTAATAGTATTAGAAGTAGGAAGTTAATAGTAGTTGGTCTCTCTCAATTTCTAGCTCACACAAAGGGTAATATGAACCTTACTGATCAAACACTGTCAGGAAAATCAATTATTGCAAATATTGCAGCATTTCTATCATAGCCATAATGTTCTACCACTGCACCTAAACAATAGAAAAAAGTAAAGTTCTCATTGTGCATCACAGCTTTTTGTTGCTGCTTAGTTCAAATAAGATGATGTAATATAGCGTGTTTTACATATATAGTATACCGTAAATTAAAAGAACCAAATTTTCTTACACCGTGTCCTTTCCCACTGCAAACACAAAGCACGAGCTAAACTGCAATAAGCATTTTATACTTATACGTCAACACCGTACTGAGGACGGGTACTCTACTATTTAAAGGAAAATACGGAAAAATTAACACATTTATAAATGGTTACAAGGGAAAGACACGGGTTTACTTATATTAATTTTGAAATAACAAATGTTTTTAACAACTTGGTAATTAAATAGGTTGTACATGTTACTGGGAAAAGAAGTTATTGTGAAACATAGAGAGCTAAATGAATGGTTAAATTTTACTGAATAGTCAGGCCTAACTATTTATTATGTAACTTGTGTCATAAAGGTTCCCTGTACTTACCAATAAAGTTTATTTCCAGCAATATTATTTATTTAACGAAGTTGTATTCAATCCGATATAAGTAAAATAACAGTACCAGCAACAGTAACAGTAACAGTACAAGTGTAATCCTTGCTTGACAATTTGGCATAACGTTAAACATACCAAGGTAGCTGCTTTATTATAACTGTTGTATTAACTATTTATTAGTTGATTTTCTGAGATTGCATTAACATTTTAATGATATTGGTTCCAGTTCCAAAATAACCAACTTAGTAGAAAAAAAAACTGGAAACGTTCTGCAATACAATGAGTCTTTGCCATGTAATAAATCTCTGAGAATACCCGATTGAATGTAATTGTTAAACACAACAAAATAAAACTATGCCACTTGAAATGAAACTGTCAAACAATTACCTGACTCAATTGCGCTCACTTTAATCAACAGACAAAGCTTGAAGGAAGATAACAATTAGTAGCGTTCTCAAGAAATGTCTGTGTTCTCGTACCGTACATAAAGACATACCTTTGTTAGTGATCCTACAGAATAACTATTTTTAACCACCCTTTTCTATTAATTATACGTATTTTTGTTTGTTCTTTCGTTTTCAGTATATTAGTAGTTGGTAATTAAAACTCCTGTTAAATTAGCTTTTTCATTATTATTTATGTAAATACTTGTGTATATAAAAATAGTTATTTTTTTATTTTACTTATTTAGTGATACACATCTCTAAATTTATTCATACATTCTGAAATTATATTTCATATTTAGGTAATATTAAGTACATGGAAAAGAAAAAAAAAATGTAATAAATCTTCATAAGTCATCAAACGTTATAACTAAAATAAAGTTTCAATTAACCAAAGGGATTAGAAAAAATATAAAAGTTGTAATTATAACCTAATATAACTTTTATGTGCCATTCTATGACCTCCTGGTTCAATATTTAAATAGATAAATTTATCAAATTAACAGCTTTATTCTATTGAGTTTTATAAAATAACGCGCCTAAGATATTAATAATACTTTGACTATAGATGGTTTTAACTAAGTGCTGGACACGGTTAGAAGCTTAACTCATAAACATATGTTACACAACAGTAAACCTACTCACGTCAGTCGTTTTGTTTTAACAACATTTTACATAATTAGTTCAACTGAAAACCCTGAAACATAAAAAAACTTCTTTTCTTCTTTTCTTCAGAATCAAAAAAATGTTCTGTAAATTTTAAATAAAATTGATTCATAACCTCTTATGTATAAGCCATTGTTTATTGGGAACAACCTGTAACTCTTTTTATTGACTAAGAAACAGAAAAATTTCAAATGGAAAGGTTTTTAGAACTGCATTAAATTACCGAACACATTTACCCTCAGGATGTTAAGTTATCCTACAACTTTAGTAGTTCAAAAGCATTAAAATGTCCAGGCATATTGCAGAAAATGTATTGGAAACAATAACTCAATAACTCAATAACTCGTTTATTGAACCAAGTAGACACAATTACATGTATAGGTTAGGTCAAAATAATATAATATGCATTGGAATTGAACTTAAAATAATAAAATTAACTTAAACATACTTTTTACAAATCAATCTGTCTAAAGGAAAATTAAGATAAATAAGATTCTAGCCGTCAGTCAGGAAGTCACGGACGATGTAGTAGCATTTATTTAATAGAAAAGATTTTAACTTTCTTTTGAATTTCAGATGGTCTGACTCTGCCTTTAGATGCGTTGGAAGGTGGTTAAAGATATTTACTGCATTGAAACGGAGATTTTTTTGAAAAAAGGTTGTACAGTGGACAGGGACTGGAAGATTATAAGAAGTTCTTAAATTGTAAGCATGGTTATGGGAATTGTTGAACTTGTCGATGTTTTGTTTTAGGAATGACAAGGTTTTGTAGATGTAAAGTGATGGAAACGTTAAGATGTTTGCAGTTTGTAAAAATGGTTTGCAGGTTTATCGTCTTTTTAAAGAAAATATAGCTCTAATTGCCCGCTTCTGCAATCGGAATAGAAATAAGGTCCACTTATTCTCATATCCCCATATGGGCAAGGCATAATAAGATGTGGGAAAATAAGGCCATAATAGGCGGAAAGTAGGACATCAGATTTCGTCGAATTTGCAAGGGTGCGGATGGCAAATATTCCTGAACTAACTTATTTTATTAAGTGGTCAATATGATGGTAAAATTTTAACTTGTCGTCTAAAAACAATCCGAGAAATCTAGTGCAACTAATGGGGTGGACAGGATACTCGTCTAGATGAAAGCTAAACGATGAGGAAGAACGATCAGAGATGTGGAAATTAAGAAGATGCGTTTTAAGGGACTTTACAGAGAGCAGATTGTCGTCAAACCACTGAGCTAAACTGTTGGCCTCTGCAAATGTTAATTGTTATATGGATTCCACAGTGGGGCCGGGCAATGCGAGAGACGTGTCGTCGGCATAAAGGAAAGCCCTGGCCGATTGGATTCCAGTGTGGAGATCGTTCACAAACAACAGAAACAGAGTAGGGCCAAGAATAGAACCCTGGGGCACACCACTTAGTGTAGGACGTTCGGGTGAGTTATATTGTCGTAGTATTCCATGTTCATCAACGGACGACACCCTTACGCATTGCCTCCTTCCCTTCAAATAAGAGCAGAACCACTCTAGAGCCAAGCCTCTGATTCCAATATTTTTCATTTTCTCAAGTAGGAGGTCATGATTTACTGAGTCGAAAGCCTTGCTCAGATCAAAGAACAGGCCAGCAGAACAGTTCCCCTCATGAAGTGCACTCACGATGTCATCAATGAGAGCAAACATCGCACTGGTGGTAGATTTATTTTTTACAAAGCCATGTTGGGATTCACTAATTATTTCATGTTTTTCTAGAAATTTTGTTAGGCGCAATAATATTACTTTTTCAAAAACTTTAGATATAGCTGTCAAAATGGATATAGGCCGATAGTTGTTGAGATCTTTAGAGTCACCTTTTTTAAATACTGGTCTGACTATTGCAAGCTTTAGGGAGTCGGGAAAACAACCAGAAGAAAAGGAAAAATTTATCAGGTGGCTGATGGGTTCTGCCAGTAAGTCAGTGATATTCTTTAACATTCTAACTGATATTTCATCGACTCCAGCTGAGTTTTTGTTTTTCAGCGTTGCTATTACTTCTTTTATTTCTTTCTCAGATGTAGGGTGGAAGAAAAAAGATTCCTTTGGCTGTTCAGCTACGGGTTTTCTACATGTTTTTACTGATTTATCATTGTGCTTCACAAAGGAGTCATTGAATTTGTTGGCAATATTTAAGGGGTCGTGGGTCAGTTCTCCATCAATGTCTCTAATAGGCCTACACATATCATCAAATTTATTATTCTTTATTGGCCTTCTGCTGTTAATAATTTGCCAGATCACTTTTGATTTATTATCAGCTGACTGGATTTTGCGTAATATCTCATTAGATTTACATATTAGAACAGAAATACATATTGAATTCTTTATTATTAGGCCTAAAAGAATTTGGTGGATTTTGTGTGCAGCAAATAAACTCGTAAATATTTATTTTATGGGCATATTGGGTATCAGTTTATAGCTCTTATCCTCTAGACGTGCCTTTTGCGGGTTTGGATGATATCCCGTGAAAACTCTATAGGCTTGTAAAATTTCAGAGTTTGTGCTGATTTTTGTTGTCAAACATCTGAACTTTTTCAAAGTTTATATTTGTTTACATGAAAACAGATTGCCATGAAACAATTATGATTACAACCATGTTACAGCTGGTTAGGTCTTAGTAACTTCAAGTAAAATATTGTAATGTTATTTGCATAAAATCTAAAGAAGAAAACTACTTTACGTTAGATTTTTTGTTATCATAGTATCTTTTATACGTATTTGTAATTTTCCTAAGATGCCCCGAAGAGATCGCGTACGAAATGCAAATAATGGAAATAATAGGAATATGATGAGAAATAATCGTTTTCACCCCAGATTGCCATGAAACAATTATGATTACAACCATGTTACAGCTGGTTAGGTTTTAGTAACTTTAAGTAAAATATTGTAATGTTATTTGTATAAAATCTAAAGAAGAAAATGACTTTACGTTAGATGTTTTGTTTTCATAGTATGTTTTATACGTATTTGTAATTTTCCTAAGATGCCCCGAAGAGATCGCGTACGAAATGCAAATAATGGAAATAATAGGAATATGATGAGAAATAATCGTTTTCACCCCAGATTGCCATGAAACAATTATGATTACAACCATGTTACAGCTGGTTAGGTCTTAGTAACTTCAAGTAAAATATTGTAATGTTATTTGTATAAAATCTAAAGAAGAAAATGACTTTACGTTAGATGTTTTGTTTTCATAGTATGTTTTATACGTATTTGTAATTTTCCTAAGATGCCCCGAAGAGATCGCGTACGAAATGCAAATAATGGAAATAATAGGAATATGATGAGAAATAATCGTTTTCACTTCAGATTGCCATGAAACAATTATGATTACAACCATGTGGTTGTAATAGCTGGTTAGGTCTTAGTAACTTCAAGTAAAATATTGTAATGTTATTTGCATAAAATCTAAAGAAGAAAACTACTTTACGTTAGATTTTTTGTTATCATAGTATCTTTTATACGTATTTGTAATTTTCCTAAGATGCCCCGAAGAGATCGCGTACGAAATGCAAATAATGGAAATAATAGGAATATGATGAGAAATAATCGTTTTCACCCTTATCAATTACATGTTATTTGACTACAAGTGTATTGTTTGGTAAAATGTATAAAGTATAGAACGGATTATGAAGTCACGAGGTGATGGCTGCTAGTAATATATCAAACCCTTTTGCCTTTATGGAGGATAAAATTAATACATTGAATACGTTGATGTTTTTCTTAACTGATAATATGAGTGTTTTTGACAATGTTATGAACAAATGTAAAAAATTATTGTTTTCATTTACAAATTTCGAAACTAACTAAGTAAATATCTTTGTACCTTTAAGATTTATTTATTTATTTTGTATAAATGTATTTAGCAATAAATCCAAAATTTATATAGCCTACTAACCGACCCATTCATTTGACATTTTAATAATATCCTTAATATCCTATAAAGAAAGTATGTAGAATAAAGGTTAATCCCATTAATCTATGACTATAGTAAGCACAAAGTTAGTAATGCTGTAAAGGTGTTTATGTTCTAGTTTGAGTAAAAGGAATATTAAATGTTTGCACCAGGCGTCGCATTCTGTTTCACAAAACTGGAAAACCAGCCTTTCTGTGCAACCCGGATATGATCTTAATATACAACTTGTTACAGTTCTATTTGTAATGTTAATACAAGTTAACATAGAAAAAACAATGCAACAAAAACAATGGTTGGTTATTAAAATCAATCTGTTAGACATACTGATAGACTATAAGTTAAGATGGAGAAACAAGTATAACAATTTCCATACATTCTAAAGCAACTTTCCGTCATTTTGCCTCATTCAATTCAACATAAAAATGTTAAACGTTTCTTGAATTTTGAACTTAATATATAAAGTAATATTTCTGGTCAAAACGTTTCATCTAACTGCAACAAGTTTCAAAGTAGGTATTCAAGTTTTGATAATGGAAAATATCTTAAATTACAATCATTAAAGTCTTGTAAGCTTATGAGTAAAATAATAATTACTATTTTGCCCCCACGATGGGTTAGGGAAACTCCTTAAAAATATTTGTAACTGTTTGTTTAGTAAAAACTTTTGTTAAAATTGCAATTTTGATATTAACATAGTGTAATTTTAATAAAGTTATAAGGTACAGTATCATCTTGTATCACACGTAGATACATTTTAAAATGTAAATTAATGATTTGCTATTGAAGTAAAATGTTAGGCATGAGCAATTTAAATATACTATCTTTACTATACTCGTCAAAAAACATTACAAAATTAATATAGATATTTTTTAAATAACTTTTTAAATCTATTTTGAGTTAAAAATTGTGCGTTTTGTATTATATAATATGAGTTATAAGGTATGTAAGGTAACTTTGACTTAAATACTCTGTTTAGGGTTTGTCACAAATGGGTCACAAAGGCATTTTCGGCAGATAAAAGGCCTCTCAAAACAAGAGTAATGGTAAACTGATATCGGATAACAGTAACACGGACGTGCTATTCCTACCTCGCCAACATGTTACATGTTTTGAATATTTTGTTACGTAATTATGATGCGAAGCTCGTTCTTTTGATTAACGTATACATCAAGTATATTTCTTTGCAATGAGAGTACAAAATAAAAATATTTTTGTTGCTTCAACATAGAGCTGTGACAAATTGATGTTTGCACGCTTCATGTAAAATTAAACTGAACACCCCCTCCCCTCACTTTTAAATAGCATTTAAACGGATTGATTGGTCAATTGCTGTTTAAAACTTTATGTAGAAACATTGTAGCATCATAGCCTCTAACAGGGCAAATACGTTCATTAATTTTACTTCTTTATTTTATAATAAAATGCCTCGTTTCAGAAATGTTGACTACTTACGTGGCGTTGTAATCACATAGTTTTATTTAATTATAACTATACAAAATTGAAGGGTAATGTAAAAAGTATTCGTTTAAAGTAAAAATTATACGATACTCTCACTCAGCTTATAGTATTAACTTCCAGCAATTGGGTGAGCGTATTTTAAAAGCATAATTTTGTATGACATAATCTCGGGGGCTTCACACGTTGTCTACCAGCCGTCACTCTCCTCTGTATGAGAGGTCTGTATCACCTGGTAGTGAATGTGTTAACCATTTATCAAGCAAATAATAACCTATAAACCAACTATAAAATGTACTTTATCCTATAAATTAGTTCCTATTAAAGTTACATTTTAGTACTTTAAAATAGTAATTTTGTAGTATAGTTATATGAAACTATTATTTTACATTTCTTTGATTCTACCAGTTTTTAAGATGATGTAATAAATGATAAATATACATTGTGAAACCAAAACAATTCTCTTAACTAACGTCTATGCCCAATTAACAAAGAAGACTTATTGATTACTTAAATTTAGTCTAGTTTTCAACATTTCCGTAAAAAGAAAAACACAAAAATAAATAACTAGTCACTACCATTGACCATTTAAAGACAGTAACAGTTAAATAAGGAAAACGTGCGATTCCACTTCATTATTGCTTTCCCAGAAGTTATAGTTTGCTGATATGTCAAATTTGATTTATGTCTGGATCTATTTTGAGTCTATTTTTAGTTGGATGTTTATATAGTATTAGAAAACAACCTGACTAAGACTGCACAACGTCCAATAGGCACATAATAAATTTAAACTACTTTTCCTTAATAAGTGTAATATAATAAATTATTATAGCCTACTTAATCACGGGGTGCCGTAAAATAAACATAATTACAAAATTAGTGACTTCTAACTTAAGTGTAACTTGTTGTATGGGATGTGCTAAAAGGGATGTGCTAAATAGGGCAAATAGCTACAAGGAAAGCATTTATAAAATAATAATCTGAACCAAATAAAGCATAGATAACCTGGCCTAGATAACTATACAGACCTTGATCAATACTATCGTCTGGGACTATGCATTTAAAAAACCATGATTAGTTATTAGTAATTGAAACTGGATTTTCATGTGGACTAGGACTAGTATGTAGTATACTGTACATTTATTTAAACTAGAGGTTGTCCAGAGGTCGAGAACTCGACAGAAGTATGTAACGAACCTACAGTACTTTCCTATTTTTACTCCAAACTGTAAATAAAACATGTGATTAGAACTTCTTCCATTTGTTTAGATTTTCTGTTTACATTTCGTTGTTATTTGGTCACCAGCATGGCAACGCGTAAGGCAAATGTTAATTTATTTTTAATTTTGAATATATTTTTAATCTTATTTTGGGCTATTTTAATTTATAAAGAGATTCTGCACATCTACAGGAAATATCTTTATAACAATGTGTGTATATTTTCTCTGCGATGCACACGAGCTGAGACAATTGGTTTTCAAGAAACATGCTTTGTAGTTAATTATATGGTTGATTATTGGTATAAAGTACAACAAATGTATATTATACTATAATTGCCATAATTATTTAAGACGGGGACGCCCACCTATGAGCATATTTTAACTAAAATATGAATGAAAGATGAGTGTAGAACGAAGTGTGATGCCTGTTGTAGCTTTTTTACTGACTAAGACTAGCTGTTTTATTAGGAACATTCATTAAAAGCCCGATGATCAAGTACAGCTGGATCCAGTTTCGAATCATCAAAAACCTACTTTCTTTATCGAGGATCGAACCGGTGACCTTTTGATTACTAGGCAAGCACTGCACCTCCTGAGTTACCCAGCTCGTAGAAACGTTTAAAGTACCAAAAACCTGCAGTACGGACCGGTGATACTAAGGTAATTGAGATTATTCCCTTTGGAAATGAAACATCTCTTTTGTCAAGGGCTCTTAACAGTCAAGCATTCTTTTCATGAATTTAACACATTTATTTTTTTGTTTGGATACGTTTAAGAAATATCCTAAGGTAAACTCACACTCTGTACTACCTAATTTTACAGAATTAGATTGCTATTAGAGTATACAATCTAAAAACATAGTGATACATTTGATATAAAACTACTTACCTACTAACTTACTCGTATAGATGTCTTTTATGTGGATGGACAAAACCCGTGTTCATACTTTTGTGGCACAGAATTCTGTAAACACTCAAATCTAACTCACGATTTCATTCACAGGGATAGTTTGATTCATAATTGGTTAAAAGACTAAATCTGGTTAGCTGTTATAGGGACTATATCAGGTGATACTTATCAATAAATAGTGATTAGTTTTTGTTCTTAGTATTATTTTACAACGTTTTTCAATGTAGCCTATCCCCATGACTTAATCTAGTTCACTAAAACGAGGATATAAAGCTGCTATAGACAAATATATAATTTGATTGAATATATATATATACAGTTAGTAAAATATACAGCCGTTAAAGATGCATTCGATCATGATTTATAATATTTTGGCAACCAGTATATCATAAACGCCCGTTTACTAATATGGGTGTAAACAAATAAAAGGTCCAAGGTAAAATAACCACTAAACCACGTTCAATTACTAGCACCCCTTACTGTTAAATGGTTATAGTCTGAGGTTTTAAGGGTAATCTCGTTTTATGTAAAGTATAAACAAAAGAATAACGTTTCGGCATACCTACCAGCTCAATCTAGGTTACGTGAACAGAATATTTTCCGGAATCTTTCTTCCTTGGAACAGATTAGATATTTTGTGTTACATAATCTAACTTCCATTCCCTAATCAATTTTCGTTCATGTAATTCAATAATACCGCTAAGTAATACTATTTTAAAGTATCCTAATCCATAGTGTCAAGAACATCACTTCTAAATGGCAAGGAGTCTTACAAATATAACATTTTAAAAGTATAATCTACTTTAACAGAATATAATTTGATTTGTTATATTTATAAATTGCATGGATGAATTATCTAAGCTAAATTATATCATTAGATATAAAGATGATTTTGCATGAGGTCAAAAGAGAGTACTGTAGTTATAATTTCCATTACGGCCTAATTCTCTTTAAGGTTGAAAAGCCCTTTGTATTCAGAATCAAACCAAATCTAGATAGATGGAGTGAACTGTAATTAAACACAACATTAAGAATAAACATTCTATTTTCCCATTACCTTTTTGCTTAGAACGCAGAATACACACCACCAAGTATCGGCAAACTAACTGTAGTGTAGGGAAGGCCCTGCCTGAGGGTTTGGTAATGCTTTGTTGAGTTGCATGTTTGTCTTTTGTCTGCCTTCGGTCACCAATCACCGACACTAAGTTGGCCCTCTAGTATTTACGCATCTATAATGTTTGAATAAAACTTACATTAAGTTCGACTTATGTTCAAACACATAGATGACAGTAGCTGTGTGATAAACAGTATGTACATTAAATTTATTTATGTATGCGTACTGTAGTGTTGTCATCAATGCCTGCACGAATATTTCACTTTTTATTTGTAATAGATTTATTATTCTTCTAAACAGTCATACAATTTGTAATAGACTGCTAAGTCAATTAAGTGAGGGGTAAGCAAATAATATTTACCTATTCCGAATTGTTTATATGCCAAAATTAGATTTTAATTTAATACAAATTTAATTGACTCAACTTTAGTAAGTGAAAATGAATTCTCAAATGTAGACTATCAAACGACAAAAATTAACACTTACAATAAGAAATTAAAAGAAAATAAATTTGATTGTCTTTTTTTTTGTTTTGTAGAGAAAATATTTGTGAGTTGTGTTTCAGTACTTCGCCAAGTTGGATGGAAAGGCGTGTAAACCTGTCATGTCAACAGATTGAATATTAAAAATTTAATACCAAACAAAACTGTTACATCGCCTTTCGAACACGTTGCTATTGTTAAAGGTACGGCAAAGTGTGCATAATTTTGTTGGTTTATATGGAATGTTCAAATCTCTACGTACCATATTCTGTGAAGTTATGTTATTTCTCATAATAATCCTTTAAAATGTATTTAAGATAGTCACAAAGGAAAGATATATTAAGCCTGCTGGTTAATAAATTACCACAAGTTTTTGTGCTAATAGTAGGTTAATATGGTGTAAAATCATAAATCAAAAACATTACTAAATTCCGTAACATACATAGTTTGCAAAAAACCTTTATAAATATCGCCTACTCTTTGAACTTGAACCAAACACTCCAATAACGGGCCAAAGCTGTAGGATGATAATGTTCTACTCCTGGCAATGATCCAAAGGTGAAGTTTTATTTTCAAGCTGTCAGTCTTACTCTATGGATACCTGTTCTGCAATGCATTGTGCATTTGTAATGTATATGTTGTATTAAGAGTGTATGCAATAATTGGTTGCACGTACAGTAAGTGTGATTTATTTTATTTGTGTGTATAATGTATCTCACTTAGTAGTCCTTTCGACGTAGTAGTGAAGATTTTAGAACAAAATTAAATAGAGATCAATTTCCAAATCTGTCTTCCGTAAGAGATTAGCTGTTTCTTCATGATATATTTTGTACTCATAGAGAAGTAAGAAGTAAGGTACAAAGAAACCATTCGGTGGTACACTTAAGAGGTGTCTAGCACTAGTGGTGGTGTCTAGGGCAAAGTCCAACACCACCCCTCTCCATCATGTACTACAACGATCACGGTGAAGGAAGGCTCTGTGCAATAGGGATATCACAGATTTCTTGCCGCTCGGGTTCTTCCTTGCTCGTCAGTCGTCTTGTATATATTTCCGGCACAACTGGGCACAAAATATCAAAGCTGAAAGCGCTAGGTCGTCCTATAAGCATGTTTTCCTCTGTACCTTACTTCTTACTTGTGATGTACCCTATCCAACACACTCCGATTACTTATTCACATCCTCCCCTTCCTCCAATGACTAATCTACGTCTGACCACATAAGCCTTTATGGAAGGGGATATAACTCAAAACGTATATGAATTACGCTCATACACTTAACCCGTTTTGATGAGTGATGTTAGAGTCAAAAATATTCCAATGCATAGAATCTTAAATAATAAGTTACTAAACTCATTTACAGTCTTGTGATTTTGCATGAGTATCCATAGATAAAACATACTGCATAGTCTATGGTGTAACGTTCCGAAGGAGGCGACCATTAACATAACTAACTTTACACTCGCTTAAATCATTTGAAAATTACTAACAGAAGTAAACAAGAAGATACAAAGCTGGCTAAAAATGATTGAAGTAAACATTTATACTCATTTAAACAATAAATGCATGACAAACATGCACGAACTAAACACACAAAAATTACTTACAGTAAAATATACCGTATATATCTCAAGAGAGGAAATAAATATGGTGTGATTAATCTATTTGATTCTTTAAATTTGAAATAATCACTACGAGATGATTAATATAATATGATATGATATGATATGATATGATATGGCATGATATGTTAATTCACTACTGTATCAACTGTGAAGCATATCTCAAAAATGTTATACAGTATTGTATTGAGATTTTCTAAACAACTGTAATGAAAAGTTACAATTCAGATTATTGGAACGTATAAGACATGTTTCGTATTTACACACGCATAGCTTCTGTTCTCACTGCATAATTTGTTCAACATAGGCTTAAGGCTGTCTTATGCTCAAGCTTTTGATACTTATACAAAGAGAGATAAAATCCGTGATTCTGCTCAATTTACGTCTAAGATAGCTTCTTATACAATAATAACTTGCTTAACCTACAGAAAATGGTAAAACCACTGAAATTTACTGTCCTTAAAAATATTTAGTTTTACACTATTGATTTATTAACAGTAATACAATTTTATATATATAAAATTTGTAATAAAAGAGGTCATGAATATTAAAAAAAATTTCTATTTTCATAAGGCCTTTCAAACTATGCAATCATCATCATCCCCATTAAAATAAAAATGCATTAAATATTGGTGACGTTTTAATTTTAAATTTTATTTAACCCAATATTATCGGTTCTTCTTAAAAAATATTTTAAATATTTCTACAGATTTGATATATTTATAAAAGTTCTTAAAAATCGATTCGATCACTGTTAAAACAATTCTTCATGGAATACAAACCATTGAGCTATAAATTAATCACATCATGCATTACAAATTAACTTTTTCAAGCTGGACTGTAGCCTAGTGTTACTAATAATTGTCAAATATAATTTGAATATAACAATCTATTTTTGAATATGACAATTGTCTGTAAATATATAACCAATTACTAAAAGTCAAAAAACCGAACAAGAAATGTGCTTATTTAGCATTTTTCTCTAATGGAACTTAATCTAAGGATGTGTAGACTCCTCGGTGATATTGATTTTCACTCTACTGTTTTTTCAATAGTTTTAAATTTAACAAAAAAAAAATTATACAGCAAAATGTTAACAAGCTGGGTTTAAATCGTAGCTTCGAGGAAAATACACAATCAAATTTATAAAAAAAGAACTGCTGTTTATGATGTTGGAACCCAGATACACGATTATACGTAGCCGAATTTGTTGTAAAATGTGTATCAATATTATAGATGGTACGCAAATCATCACAGAGTTTGCTTGTAAAACGCCAATGGTAACATGTGGCTGGGTAGAGTCCTGGACACCCGCCTCTGCCAGACCTGAATATCAGAGACAAAACTTTCATAACACGCTTTTAACAGCTTGACAGGAGCAGAAAGGTGTATTTTAACATCACTTTGTAACTTGTGTCAAACGTGAGACGCCAGAGATATATATTTTAGTTAAATTATTATTTCCTAGTGGGACGGAACCTACAGTAGGGCCCAAATGGATAAAAACTGTATAATCTTGCCAACTGGTATTCATGATAAAATAAGTAGCCGACGGAAGTATCAAAGGTTTAAGGCCCTACATGTTCTGAAAAGTTCCCCTTCCGTAGAGGTAATAGAGTTTGAGTTTACTGAACCAACTAAAGTGCGGTGTCTGATGTGATGTTACCTTAATTTACTCAACGCGGAAAAGTGGATTACCCTACTTGTGTAAAGGTCAGAATAGTGTTATCAGATGGAATGAACTCCTGAATTACATGTAAAAAATTAAATACATTTTATTTGATTTAAGCCCCATTTCAAGCTTAGTTTAACGCTAGTGACCTTTTGTATGTAACCTTAGTTGTGTATAGATTTCCAAGCATAGAAAATAATTATGGAAAATACCGTACGTTAGTACATCACTTGAACTTTTATTTCAAAGGTTCAAATCCAAGAAATAAAAAATATTTAATTTAAAGGGCAAAAATTAAGTCTTAGGACGACTTTATAATTTGAAAACGAAAAGAGATATCACAACTAAATTTGCCACATCATTACTGGTAATAGTAAACTACTGTTTTTTGTACATGGTGATCGGATGTCACCTATGAGGGATGGCCTATGGGGAATAAGCTAAAATCTTAAAGGTAAGCATAAGTTTATATGAACATCAAATTAAAGGTCTTGTAGAATTGAAAACAATGCTGTAAACCGGACCTCAAATGGACAATCTGGTCAAAAATGGCAGGTGTTCAACACAGCTGTCACTCAGTGCAGGCTCAAATTAACTTCCGTAGCCTAATACACAAACGTCTTTTATAATTAGTTTTTTAGCCATGCTGTTTTTTTCAAAAGGTTGCCGTTTGATACTTAAAGTTATCTTTGGACTTCTGCAGAGTATAATAGTAGCATAAGTACTGTAGCTGACATTTTATACAAATTTACCGAAATAGAAAATTACCTTAAGATTTCCTAATTTGCATAATAAATTGGATCCACATTGTAAACATTGTTGTAACATTGTTGCCTATCCCTCAGTAACTGCTCCTTTACATTTACTGGTAATAATGTTCTTCAAGGCAATTTCCAGTAAATCGTGCCATCGAAGGCTGGCTGATTGAGCCATTTCCTATTGAGAGAGTCAAAACCATGAATAAGAGCAGCAAATGACAAGTAAATAAAAAAAGAGATGAAAAGACTCAAGAAAATTGCTTATAACGATGGGTTAAAATCATGAGGATTGTGTTGATAGATAGCATTTACTTTTGTTTTTGCGTTAAAAGGCTTTTAATGGCATTATATATTACTACGAATTTGGTAAAAGATGCCATAGCAATTATATAAATCTGGATTGGAAAACATTCGAGTTTAAGAGGCTTACACTTTCAACCAAAGCGTTCATAAAGTAAGCCTATGTAACATCTCGCACAACAACTAGGGTGGTCTAACATTTATTATATTGAATATATGAACAGCATTTTCATTAAGTAAATCAAGATGTTGTTCTTCTAATTATTATAATTGAATTTTAATATCACTAAACCACTATATAATAGTATGGTATGAGTAAGGTTTTATTAAATAACTTTAATGTTAATACCTCTATCAACATTGAACTTATATCAGGTCAGTTCACGTTAACAATATTGCAAGTATGCTGAAAATTACATATCTTGCTAGATAAGCTAATGCAGTCTAGTAAAAAGTGAAGACAACTTTATTCTCTTGGTTATATGCCAAAAATAATGAAGATTTTAATATTATCATGTAATCTTTATTTGAATTTACATGTGATTTTTTAAATTAAATTTTAAGTTATGTTATAAAAATTCACACTTGGCCAGTTAATGTCGTAGGTACAAACAAATGGTACGTTTATACAGACAAATAAAGTACTCGTATTTTATAAATGAGATACGCTGAAGGGTTTAAAAATGTGTTTGGTATTTTTCAACTCTCGACGTAAACACCGGAAAATGTGGCGAAACTGATCACTGTGTCGCGATAACGTCCGTCTCGCATAGTCTTACTTCGATTCTAAATATGTGCTCAATTTATATGTCTCAAATAAAGCCTTTATTCTTAATAATATTCAGAACTAATTTCATACAAAAAAAATACTTACAAGTACAAAGGTGTTGATAAAACCTGAATATTTATGTACGTATCTGCAGATTTATTTTTGGTAAAATTTGATATAAGTATTGCACTATACGTTAACTATAATATGCCAGCTTCAAAGTCTAATCCGTCAGTCATTGTGTCCTATAGGACACACGGCATTGATGGATGTTCTGCCATAATCGACGACCAATAGAAGGTGTTTTATTTACGATTGAGGTTAAACGTTAAGTTTTGATGTTATATTAAATAAGTATAGATGTTAATTTAAATTTGAATACAACCCAAATTTGAAACATCATTAATATCTCGTCTGGATATTTTGGCCGAGGCACTGATTTAACGATGTTGATTATCTCGATAAAAAGTGAATCGTTATAGAATGGTGTGAAGGGGGTGAAGAGATGATGGGGGGGGGATGATGTCGCTCTCGTTAACGCCTTTCAATATGTCACAAATTGTAAAACACTTAAGAAATTCTATAGACTTTATCACACATACTCATTGGCAGTGACGTATTTGATATGCAATTAATTTTAACAAATGCCCGCTTTTCTATGGATTATGATAAGGTGAAATTAAAATTAGTTTTAAAAACTGATAACGGTTTTAAAATTATGAAATTTAAAATAACTTAATATTGCTTTTCCTAAAATATATTCGTTTGAATATGTACTCAAAATAATTCATCCCACATTACGTATTTTGTTTTTTGTTTTTCCATGTTTAATAAGAACGGTTGCTATAGTTGATTTGGCTTATAATATATGGCATGTATATATATTTATAAATTAACTGGCAATTGCCAGGCTTGTGTAAAAATAGTCATATATAAATTAAATTTTGATATTTAATTTTCAATTGACCCAAAACATTTAATCTTTTTAAACATACCCTTGTTTTTTAATACTTTTAATAACAGTTCATCAATTTTTCAGGAGATACAGGACTAGGAGGCAGACATGTCATCATTTGCCCGATATTAAGTAGAGTCATTAAACTGACTGATCATTACTGGCTCACTGCTCTCGACGGTGCAATGCTTCATGATGCACTGAATTTGATGTAAAAAACCAGAAGTTTTGTCACAGGTCATAAGAAACCATATATAAATATATAAACGTAAATAACAGTGTTATTTTGAAGGGCAAGGTCAAATGCTTCATATATCTTTTCCACGAGAGGATAGTTCAATGCTTGGACGAGTTTGAAATCACCATCATGGTTATGATGGTTAGAAAAAGTACAAATACATAATCGGGAATCAGTTTTCAAAGGTTTCATAAATTCAAAATTCATACGACCGAATCTTTCCAATTAATTTTATAATCGAAGAGAAGACTGGAGGGAGTATTGATTTTCAACACACAAGTAGCTTAACATGGCAATATGTTTATATTGACATTGATTAAACTTACAGTTTATGCATTTACTAAGATAGTTAGGCCTAATGGTCGAAAAGAAACATTGTTTCCTAAACTTTGTTCATTCAAGTTTGGATCATTTGGGAGAAACACACTAAATGAGTTTTAAAAATCCATTGACCTTAAATATGCATTATTATAAACAACTTAAATGTTAATTCTCCATATAAAAATATCTCGTCTATAACATATTTATTCCTGTAGTATGAATATAGTCCGTGTTGGCAATCCTTTGAGTAAACTATTTTAGATCTCAGAAACAAAGTAAAATAAATACTAGGGTTGCTTTCAGAGAGGTGAAAGCCAGTTGAGCGGAACAAACGTGATTTGATATTTGTATAAGTAACTAAATGTAAAAAAAGTCAATAGATTTATTTACTGATGCTGGTTTTAAAGATTAAAATATAATAATTCAAATTTACCTCTTCGAGAGGTGCATTATGGTAGTTTTGACCAGGAAAATATTACAGTAGTTGGAATCTGATATTAACATCCAAAAAGGGAATTAAAGTATAAAAAAGAGAAAGGAAATTTAACATTCAAATTCAACTGTAGCCTACAACAAAAACATTGGACTTCATTTTTCACCCTTACAATTGGTTAAAGTATTTAAGTATAAAAAAACAGTACCTATTAAAAAACGAGTATTGTATAACAACAGGAGAGGAAATGTGACATTTAAATTCAACTGTGCAGCATAAACATCGGTTAAACTCAGCTTTCTTTGCTAGAAATAATTTATGATTGTTAATACCAAGTATTCTTGATGGAGGATATGATTGTAATGTAACTGGAATGTAGGTCTTCTACCATTATTAGGACGATTTAGCGACGGCATTTTAATACTGGCCTTAATAATACCATTGGCCATTGAATACAGTAGATTTTGATGAAAATGCTGGCTACAAATTCAACATGGGGATGGAATGTCTAGTTGTATTGATAGTCAAAGATAAAACATAGGCCTACGAAAAATGTAGGGCTATTTTAATGTAAGACTCAAATGTAAAACGCCTTTAAAAGACTAAAATGAACTGAATTATCATGTGTTTCAATGTGTAAAAACGTAAAAACTGCAAAAAGACTTACTTTTTGAACAATAAAATAAGATGGCTGAAATGTAGGCAGCTGGCAGAAATATAAGTAATAAGTAAACATCGCATTCAGCTGATTTAAGTAAAAACAGAATAACTATAATAAGTAGGGAAGACATGCCTTAAATATAGAATGTAGATAATATAATTAGAAATTAGTAGCCTACTTCTGGACAGGTCTAGACAATTATCCATACCGTGGTTAAAAGTGTACTTACATAAGCCCAGGGTTTACTTATTACGGTTGTAACTGGACGTATGTATAGTTCGTGGCTTGGCAATCAAATAACAGTATTTATATAGGATAGGCTACTGTTATCAACATTTGAAATGACTGAATTGTTACCAAATTACTGTTTCACAAAATGCAGATTCCATTTTCAGCCGAGCCATTAAAATGAGGATTTGCCGAACAATTATTAATATTACAGAATAGTATATAATGATATACAACTTTTCACATTCCATAAATTATATGTTAGTTTTGCTATGGTCAAAAGTCCAAATCCAAATGTTCTCTTTTCTTTTGGTCAGTATGTAATAATTTGCTAGAATCATTGACTTTGTATAAAGTCAAAGCTAGAATACTGTAGATGGTTTGTTAAGTTAAGACCATATGCAAGCATTTTTGAAATCGTTTCCCCGTTTAACCTTACCCAACTATTCCATTCCAAAAGATAAAAATTATATGTACAACACAAATAAACAACCCGATCACCTACCTATAACCTACACTTTACCCTCCTAATCTAACCTTACTTCAAAACACGAATACTCATAAACCCCGACCAACCTTCCCCACATGCCTAAATTAGATCAGTGTTCAATCTGCGTTTTATTAATAAGTGTAATGCACCGTCGATGTAATTCAACATAATATAACCTGTGATGTATTATCGGATTAAATATCGATTTCGATTCGGTTCGATATATCGCTTATTAAATCCTGATTTCTAACATTGGCTGTTTATAATCAGCTGGCAACACAAATAGGTTCCCAAGAAAGTAGTCACTGGTCCGTATCCCTCCGCTCCTTGCTTATGCTCCGCGCATTGAGAAAGTAGTTCCGTATATTTTCTCGATTTTCAGTGAATTCCGCGCCTTAAAAAAATGTTTTAACGGCATTTTCTTGTTTATTGAAATCATAGGAATGGTTTAAAAACGTTTAAAATAAATGTCTAGAAAGTTCAGAAATACCTCATGATTCTCTTGTTTACATTTTTCTTGTAAACAAAAAACCGTCATAGGGCTACTTTAGTCCCATAAGCCTAATGTTAAAATTTGGAAATTTTAAGTTCGTTTTAAATTGCATTAGCATTATCTAATTGAAATTTGTTTGTTTCCAAACCATCTCATTATTAGTCTAAGTAGTCGTGTTAAGTTTGGCTGAAATGTGTTCAGCCGTTATTGAGTGATGGTGTTATATTGTTTGCATTGAAGTTGATCCCAAAGAGCTACGCTCAATAATTTTACATTGACTTAAGAATCACACATAATCATTGCTATGCATTATATGATTAAAATATATTAATCTGATATGAATGTTTTGTAACAGCAAATTTATGATAATAGTATAGAATTGCAAGTTACCGAAATCATCTTGAGGCGTGCTAAATCAGCAATTGTAACACAGGATCGATTCTCTCGAATAAAGTATGCACTAATTCTTGATTACATTGGTAAATTAAATCATAGTAGGAGTAAAGTCTGCATGAAAAGAAATATCGTAGTTCATATTAGCAACTCGGGTGACTTAAGCCGTAAACACATTTTACTCTTCTAATAAATTATTCAATTTTTTGTTTCAATTTCGAGCCATAAAACACTCCTAATTAAGTTAAATATATCAACATTAATTTAAGGCATAAATTTAATATTACAGCTACTAAAATATGACAACGTCTTGAGTTGTTATATATTTTTTGGTAATTTTCATTTAAAAGATGCAAAACAAATTAATTGAGTAGGCCTATTTTAACATTAATTTGGTTTTAGCGAATTTCCTATATAAGGAATAAGCTATTGCCGTAGTACTCATGGTAAGACCTGGACCAAAGGACCGATTTACTTTTTCGTTTTTAGGTCCATAGAGGACAAAAACACCATCCTTTCAAATTCGTGTATATATAATATAGCCAAGATCACGCTGGTTCGCGAACTCTTTAGAAAAATGTAGGTTTACACGTTTATAGCGAATTTTATCAAAATTTTGATCATTTTTGCTATAAATGTGCGTTATTGTGTGCTTAAAATGGTTACTGGGAAAATAAAAAAAAAGTGTAAATTTAAAATTCCTTTGTTATTCTTATGGAGAATAAGTCAGCTTGTTTCTGAACATGTTTTGATCGAATTTGGAAAATATATTCATTTCTTACTGAACTATTAACATTTTACAACAAAAAAACACTTTTTTACCCTCCCTGTTGCAGCAATCCTAAGTACTCGTTAAACTAATTATTTTTAAGTTGGGAATAAATGTGATATATTTAAGGAAGCATTTTAGTGTAAATCCGTTAGGAAAATGGAAATTTGTTTAGTCTGCATGTGGCTGTGGTGGGGGTATTATGTTTATATTTATATATATACAGGGTGACAAAAAAGTCTGGAAACGGTTTATTATCTTTTTTAAATCAGTTAGAAACTTCAAACCTTTCACATCATCTTACGTATAAAAACTACTTTTTGCAAAAATTGCCATTTTTGACCTCCACCAGGGACGACCCATGAGAAGATGGTACATAGAGGAGATGGTACATATTCTTAAACGTAAGCATAAGTTGATATGCACATAACATAAAGGGCTGGTCATGAGGAGTTCATTGCCGGAACCCGCGTTTCAAAAGGTTCATCCATTACAAAATGGCGGCTGTCCAAAGTTCTTGCAGAAAATACCTACACAGGCCTTAGTATTGGTAAATGCTCTTAGTTAAAATTAGCTAGAGAGCTGAAACTTACTCCTCATGGTCCGTCCCCCATCGGAGATTAAAATTAAACTAGTTCATAGACTAATGTTATTCAATATTTAAAATAAATTAACCAGGTTTCAGCTTAGTGACCTTGTATCAATCCTGTTACGGATCTATGAGGGGGTGATTTACATTAATTTACGCTCCTGTAAAATTCCTCTTTATAGTACCTTGATTTTACTTTTAGTCAATGATCCAAAGTTTATTATTATCATTTAACTTAAGCATTTACCTGTTTGTAATTTATATTATATATGTTATTGTGCAAAGTATTTGTTTCGTAAGTTCTTTTATCTAATCAAAAGATAAGTAGAATGTTAATGAAACTGATTATTGGTCGATCGATTACAATTCGATATGCCACTGGTTAAACAAAAAATCAATCTTCTTGTGTATCATGCAGATCAATGTGCTAGCTAGTTTTATAACCTAATAAACGTTTTTAATGAGTTTTTACATTAAGGTGAAGGTGCATTACATTTGTATGTTGTTGAGATAGAGGCAAAACACTGCTACTACAAGGGGAGGCCAGACGGGGAGATTTAATAAGCTTGACCACAACCGTGGCTGCTTTACACCCCGTGCCGTACTAATTATAAAGGTTCATTGTGTAAATTATCATGTTTTCCTATGACACATTTAATTAAACCAGAATTAAGTATTACTGGATCTGTGAAGGCATGTCTTTTAGATTTTAGTACTGATAATTCTTTGGTAAATCCAGTTAAGTAAATGAAATGTGTACAAAACCATAATGTTTGGCCAGTGAATGATGTACCTATGACAATTTATCCTACAAACAGGAGGCACATATTCAAAACTCACTTACATTACTATATTGACACAGAAACTGTTTACTATGGGATAGATACGTTGATCACGTTAGTGTTTAAGTGCCACTACAAAGAAAATATGGTAAACTTGACAGTGCTGGGTTAAATGAACATTGGAAAACTAATCAAAAGTTTTTTCATCATAAGTTTGTTCTTTTCAAGTTAACGATGACATATATACTGAACTGTGTAGTAAACGTTTAGGTAACGTTATTCATTTAACAAATCTTTTAATCAATGTTGCAAAAGGTGTTTAATAAACTTTGAGTGTTTATTCAAGGGTATCTATATAATAATAGGCAAGCATGTTTCTTCAAAACCGTGTTTCTTTTTCTCAGCTCGTGTGCATTGCAGTGAAAGTATACGCAAACTGTTAGAAATATATTTACCTGTAGATGTGCAAAATCCCTTTATAAATTAAAATATGATCAAAAATAAGCACAAAAAAGTAATAATAATAAAAAAATAACATGGGCCTTTTGGTTGCAATGCTCGTGACGAAAAAAATAAACAGAATATTAAAACAAATGGTAGAAATTTAAATCACATGTTTTATCTACAGCTTAGGGGAAAATAGAGAAGTCTGTACATTACATATTTTTTATCGAATCTTTGACCACTGGACGACCACTACACCTTTTCCACATCTATTTGAAAAGTTATTGATTATATTTGAGTATCATTACTTGTATTTGAGAAGATATCAAATTTAAAATGGATTAGTCAGCTAAAATTGATAAAATAACAAATAGGTAGTTGAGATTAGTCAATTGTATTTAAAAAGTATTACACAGAATTGAGAAATCTTTTTTTTTCAGAATGAGTGTTTTTAATTTGAGAAGTTGGCAAAGATCAGCTGAATATTTATTTCTCATTATCAAATTACAAGTTCTCAAATACATTTTACAATTTCTTGAATAGAATTTACTGCTCTTAAATCCATTTGATGTCTTCTCAAATATAACTAACTGATTGTTCTCAACTTCATTTGATGTTTTCTAAAATAAATTTGACTAATCTCAAATACAATTGATATGTTCTGAAATAAACATAACTGTCTCTGAAATGAAATTGGAAATGTTGTAGTTCCTGATAATAATAGATTTTTTTTAGGAATAAACATATATAATATATATATCATCATAGAATTTAAATATTTTTGTTTAATTTTTAAATATTAACTAACAAGCGTTGTAGAAATCCATGAACAAGTTATGAGAGAAACTAAAAAAAGATCCGAGTTAGTGTTTATGACCAACATCAATCTTTGCTGTCCATATTCATCCGTGCGTTTATTTTAAAGAGACCAACGAGTTCAGAGAATTTTCAGTTGCTCATTATTTAAATAATATAGCCTACATTAATTTACGCAATAGAAGTGCCTTCAAAACCACCATTTTGAAAAATCGAGTTTAGAAATGTTCATACCTCACTTGGTTATCAAATTAATGAACTTTTTTAATGTCAGGCGTAAAGAGTTTCTGTTATATATATTAGTCAATACCATATAAAAATGAAACTTACAATAAGTCCTGTTTAGTTTCAATATCCTATATTTATTTTAATATGTTAGTCTACTCCAACCTGTAAAAAACTTTTTTAAACTATTATTAACGGTAAAAATCTAAGTACTTTAGTCGACACATAATTACCACTTATTGTGATGTATGTCTGAAAGTAGCTCCAGGACAAGGCTACTATTTAGGATAGAAACTACAAAAAAATATAATTTGCATCGTGTTTAATATTTATATTTCAGTATTAATTATAAATAAAAACATTAATAGGCAATGCAGTTTGGATGCAACAGCATTAAGACAAGGCAGAGCTTATTTTGGCTAGGGTTGAAAGTATCCATCGTCAGCCTATAAACCCCCCCCCCCTTCCCTTAAACCTCAACTCTGAGAGGGCAATACCCTCAACCAACCTACAGCTCACTGATACAGCGAATGCTAAATGTTAAAGACAGTCAGTTCAAAGCATTAAAATGAGGTGATATCTATAGCCACAATAAATATCTCATCACCTCCCTATATTTTTGACCACACTTTGTTCTGTCCAGAAATATTGCACGCACGAATTGTCTCACAGTCCAGACAGAGATATGGAAATAAAACAAAAACAACAAACAAAGTACGTAACAGTCCCGATAGCCTTGATATTTGATCGAGAATACGTCCTCCGCAATAGTCACAGTGTAGATACCTATCTAATTAAAATATTTTAACTATGTAGCAATACAGGTTTATTTTAATATATCTTATGCATTTTTATTTCTGTTGTTAAGTAAAATTGTTAAGTTATTTGTTTTTGCATTAACTTAAACGTTATTCTTAATTAGTTGCTTGATAATTAATCATCTCAATTTCTAAATGCTCGTGAAAATAATGTTAAGCTAGAAAGATTGGTAAGCCCCCAAGTATAAATATGTATAAACATTTTTAACTGACATTTCAATAGGTCATAACAATGGATAAAACCACTTTCTACACTTTCTGAGTTAAGAAAATATCCAAACGTTGTTGTTTAAACAGTTACACCAACGGACATGGTTAATTAATTTTACAGCCAAATATTTTAAACCTATATGGTAGTCGTACCATGTTTTCTAATTACTGAATGTTTTTTACATGGTCTTGCGAGTATGATCGTGTTATTAAAATAAAATGAGGTTACTAACCTGTCTTCAATCAATCCTATATTTTGTCGAGATGACTATAGTTTTGGGGTTAAAACCCTACTTTCAAATCGCTTGTAGTAAAATCGTCAAACATATCTTCTTGCACTTGCCGTTGTCAATAATACATTACATAAACACACACGGAAACATGCACTCATGCACTGATTTTCTAAATTTTGGATTTACAAAGATTATTACGAAAACTCCAGAAATTATGTGAGATATGTAATAGATAAGAAAGTAAGATCTATTTTAGATAGTAAGTAAAATAAAAATAATTCACAAAGAAATTAAATCTAAGTTGTTAAGGCAATAAAGGAATTGCTAGTAACTCAAGAATGCATTATCACTAAGGGAGATAACGGTCAAACTGTCGCGATAATGAAATTTTGTGAACACAATGAAAAGACGATACTTTTTTACGAAATAATAACATAAAATAAATTCCTGATGATCCCACAGAGAAATTTCAGACTTCCTTAAAAACCCATTAATAAATAACATTTCATTTTAGATGGAAAAAAGTGTAATCACCTAAAAATGATAAACGCTAAATACGAGCACTGAAGGGGTTACCTAAAATCCATAAAGAGCATATGCCGATGAGACCGTTAGTAAATTTTACCACTGCACCATCATACAAAATAGCAAAAACACCAGACAGGATTCTTCGGAGCTACATAAAATTGAACAACAACCATAGTCTTAAAAATAGCCTAGAGATAATTGATTTTACTAAAAATATGAAGATAAGAAATATACACACCCTAGTCTCACTAGACAAAGTCAGCCTGTACACAAATATCCTAGTCCAAAGAACTCTTGAAATTACAAAAAACAACCTTCTGACTTCTCTGAAGTTGAAGCCGAAGCCATAAATGAGCTAATTAGTTTACTTGAAAAGTTTTAGAACAAAAGTACTTTTCCTTCAACGGAAAATTACATCTACAGGAAGAGGGGTTAGTTAGGGAAATTTACCTCAACAGTTTTGAAAATGAACATATTCTCCCCGAAAATAATAAATTTGCCGATAAGATAACACAAGAGGTATGTTGACGTCACCATTGTTATATTCAATGGAAATGTGGGGTGGTTAAACTTGTTCAATAATTATTTGAACAGTATATCTAATAATCTACAATTCACCTTGGAAACTGAACAGAAACACTCTATCAACTTCCTTGATCTATCCTTAACTAAAAACAACAATAGTACAATAGTCCTTATTATGTACAGAATATACGGGAAGCCCACAATCACCGACCATACTATTCACGCCACGTCCAATCATCCGCAATGACATAAAATGCCCGCATACAAAGTTTTGTGAATAGACTTTTAAAAGTACCAATGACCCAAGAAGATTACAACATGGAGTACACAATTTTAAAATATATAGCTGTAAATAATGGATTTTCAAGCAGCATAACAGATAAGATAGTTAATAAACAGAAAACAAATCTTCAGTTTGAACCTAGTTCTAAATTGTTGTCCATTGAATTCGGCATTAATTTACACTAGACGTTTAAAAGTGAATTGAAAAAAAAACTAAACATAATTCTGTCTTGTAAGGTAAGATACTGTAGAACATCAATTGAACACATCTCCGCCTGATAATAGTAACAGCCTTGAAACATCTGGCGTTTACAAATTATCTTGCAACAATCGCCCCAAAGTATATATAGGAATGATATAGGTCAATCAGGCCGCTCATTTCGAAAAAGGTAAGTTCTCCCAAGCCTAAATTGCAAACACAAAAATCAAAGTTTGCAGAACACCTAATGAACGAAAATCGCAATGTAAAGAGTTGCATATATAACCTAGAGATATTGCACGAATGTAATAAAGGTAATAAGATGAACGTTCTTGAAAGCTTTGAAATATACAAAGCAATAAAAAATTCTCCAAATGAAGTTTTGAATGACAAATTGAATTTTGGCTCAAATATTTTATTCGATGGAGTGGCAAAATAAATAAAATAATAATTGTTTTGATAATAATTGTTCAATAATAATTGAACAATAGAGGATATAAACAGCTGTTACCCCTCCCCTAAGGTCAACGTCATCCAGGCATCGGCTAGAGTGTAGGGGTCCCGGCCACCGGTCGTAAATTCAGGGGCCATATTTATATAATCTAACCTAACCTAACCTAACCATACTTCTATAATGTGGATTAGGTCCAGAGGTGGCCGGTTCTCCGTTTCCCGCATCGGCTGAACCTACGCTCTTATCAAACTCCGCAGTCTGGTTTTGTCCTTGGCCGGCCTAAGGTGATTGTACATAATTTATGTAAATCTAAATGTTTCCGTCTGTGTTTATGTGTAATGTATTATTGACAACGGCAAGTGCAAGAAGATGTGTTTGACGATTTGACTACTGATGATTTTAAAATGGGGTTTTAACCCCGAAACTATAGTCATAGCGACAAAGATGGGATTGATTGACGACAGGTTACTAACCTCATTTTATTTCAAAATAATCAATCCTGGAGGTAAATATGTATAAAAGTGTTATTTACATCAAATTTTTTAAAATTAATAAATCATTACACTTAATGCTAGGTGTCAATAAATATACGTTTTCATTGTATATTGTAGTAAATAAAAATATAGTAAAAGAAATATTTAAAAAAGAGGCATAGAGACTATATTTTCAAATGATTTCTGTCAATATTTGAAAATCGACAACATAAAATAACTTTTAAATGTCGGTATTGTGTATTGAACACAACCGAGAGCGTCACCGAGTTCTCTATCATTCTAATGAGGCACTCCACCGAGGCCTTACAGAATGTATTGGTCAATAATATTTATATGTCTTCTAAAATATAGTTCACATTACATTTTTTTTTCTAACTCAACAGTTCAGTAGTTGTAACTTAAAAGATGAAGAAGAAGATGACTTAAGATAAAAGACAACCCATTTTCGGTCTGAAAAATGCAAGACGGAAAAGCAAAGATGGAAGAGGAGGCACGGAAACGTTTGGAAGGAACCAATAAGGTGTTAATTTCCGGCAAAGTTTGGACTTCCGGCACCTGGTTCAGAAGTCATCAAACTCTTCTGACTACGCAAAAACTAAGCTTGTGGTTAAGATTGATTACGCTGAATTTGAAACCTTAGACACAGGAGAGAATTCACTTCACAAATTACTTAACTCGTTTTATCGTATCATCGACTTACAATTCCCGATATTGTATTTCATATGAAATAATGAATGTTAAATATTAAGTTCTTTATTTACTATGTAGCATTTTTTAATAACGTGACATTCTTTTATTCTTTTTATTGACATCTTCAACAAATCATCCCAATGTTTGATGGTACGTGAATAGATTTTACTGTAAATAGATACAGTAGTTTCTTTACATTTGATTGTAACATTCAACATTATTCAAATATATTTTTACACTAAACGCACTAACGCTGTACGGTAACATAAAGGCATTTAATTGGTCTGGTCAAATAGTGAACCAACTGTTTTATCAATCTGCTGACTCTAATGGCTTCATTTAAACATCCAATAAATCCTTTGACTGATAATTTGTGTTATCACTGTAAAGTCCATACATAAAACTTGAATGTTTCATATGACTTTTTAATTTATTAGTAATAATTATCAATCAAATATTTAGCAATTAATCTACGAACAAATTATTATTAGATTGATATAGTTAACCAAGCGAAGGAGTTATATGTCTGAGTGAAACTTTTATTTTACTTAACTCGGTGTCATGTATTTTTTTTTTTTTTACAATGACAGAAAACAAGGCTTACGTCGTCTTACCAAATGCACTATCTTTATTATTAGGAAAAGTATATTATATTAGGAAAGATTTATATATATTATATCTATACATATATATTTTATTGTTAGGCCTAGTGCCAACAAATAACAATAGTTATGTCATTTACGCATAAGGTAGTTCTGTGCCTAGAGTTAGTATAAAGAATATACATAATTATACATAAAAATACTTTTTAAAAATGCCACGTTTTTAAACGCACTAAAAAGTAAAAAATAGTTTATAAATATGTGGAGTGAATAAATATTTTTAAGATTTAAAACTAAAAACGTGGGGTGCATGCTAATTTTACAATTATATTCACCTATTTTACTTATTATCTATTGCATAATACGTGCAACGTTTTTCGTTTTAAATCTTACAAGTATTTATTCTCTCCACATACCGGTATTTATCAATTATTTTATACTTTTGAGTGCTTTTAAAAACGTGGCAGTTTTAAAAAGGATTTTTATTTATAATTTATTATCTACTTTTTAGTCTTTAATGTGTAAATTATATGTTAAATCTATTTTATATGGGCTGTTGATACATAACCAAAACCTTATAATCTGATTTTAAAACCTTGTAATCTGATGTGTTATCTTTACTTTGGAATGCTTGCTTTTATATTTAGAATATCTCGAAAGCAGAACCTGAACATCTTAGCCTTTGCTCTTCGAACTGTCAAATTTAAGTATTTACAGCTGACTTCATTTCATATATTTACATTCTTCCAAAATGTAAACATGGCAAATTTTGAAGCTCATGGGGCGTAGCGCAAGGGAAATATGAAAGCTAAATGGTATAATATTGCATTGTCATCCATTTGCGAGCTAGTTTCACGTTTCAAGTCTCTAGCTCATCGGGAAGTTAGTTTGAAATTGATAGCAAAATTTTTACTGGACAAGAAAGCGAGCTAATAAAAACGTTTAAACGTTTAATTCAGGTTAAAATAAAAGTAAAATAAATTTACATTATATAAAAACAATATAACAACAATAATATCAACAAATTGATTTTTCTTTCTGACTCATTTTAGAGTGTTTTCAAGGCTATAGGTATAATATATAACTTATATAAAATACAAATTTCTTAAACATGCTACAATTTGAGTAAAACAGGTGTGATGTAACTGTTACTCGTTAAGAACAAGAGTGTTTCAGGTTAGACTTTTAAATTTAGAAATAGGAATTGAGAAAATCTTCCCGTAGACATTCTCATTGATTATTATACTATTGGTATTAAATGTATCAAAGATAATTGTAGAAGGCAAACTTGTGAGTGGCAGTAGCTTTGGCAATTTGGCTCAGATCACTGGCCTTTGAACTAGCTTTGAAACATAAACTATTTCTACAATTGCTAAATATTCTACTACAAGTTCATTAAACGATATTGAGTATCAAGCGAAGAAATTAAAAATGGATTCACAGAAGCTTGATATATATGAGTACAAGAACCTAGTAAATGGTACAACGATAAAATAATACTTTATATAGAAATTTGACATGTTTAACTTGTTATTAAATGATAAGCGAGATTACTACAGCAGTAATTTAATACATTAGTTTTTTTGTAAGTAGCAGGTATACTTTTGTAAAACACTTGATATGGTATTATTTTTAAGAAATAAACACTTAACTGACACACTTATGGCATACCTAATTACTGAAGTGAATTTTGTTATTAATTAAATAAGAATTACTAAAACAACATACTCTAGGTTTAATTGTTGACCTATATCTAAAATAAGCACACATTTCAATGCATTTTTCAAGAAAGTAAATATTTTGGTTTTATGTAATTCAGTGTAATTCAGTTTCATAAGGCATTTTAATGATAACAATAACTTATCTACCATGCAAGAGACTTTATTCATAGGCTCCTCCAATGCAAGGCAACGGCGAGACAAAAGTGGTAACGGCGCAGTGCGCAGTGCCGGTCTATCGAAACAGCTGTAGCACTAGTTTATACAGAGTTAGGCAAACGTCTGGAACCCCCCAGTTAACTTAACGCGTTGCAGTAAGAAAACCAAACTTGGCACATATTTACAACATAAGAAATTGCACTTTTTCATCAAAATTACAACTTTGCCCCAGCCCCCAAAATAGGGTATTTTGGGGGCAGCCCTAAATTTTCAAAAGTAAACACCTATCATGTGATCCCTCATTTTAAAGGGTTTATCAAGAGAAATTAAATGGTGCAAACTAGAAGTCAATATCGCATCCTTAATCAAAATGGCAGCCATTTTAATTATTTAAGATGAGCAAGCATGATAAAGTATGGACACCCCCAGTTACGTTAAAAAAATAATATTTTAATACTGTCCAAAAGGTGAGTTCTCTTTTTTATAAAGGTATGCTGAGTTTAGTTTTCCTGCTTTAACCTGTCAAAAAGTTAATAGTGGATATTTAAAAAAGACTGCCATTTTGATTAGAGGTGCGATATTGACCTCTAGTTTGCACCATTTAATTTGTCTTGAGAAACCCTTTAAAATGAGGGGTCACATGATAGGTGTTTACTTTTGAAAATTTGGGACTGCCCCCGAAATACCCCATTTTTGGGACCAGGTACAAGTTCTAACTTAAATGAAAAAGTGCATTTTTAAATTTTGTAAACATGTGCCGAGTTTGGTTTTCCCACTGCCACATGTTATAAACTTAACTGGAGGTGTTCAGGCTTTATCTTGCTTGCTAATCTTAAATTAAAAACTTCTCTTGATAAACGCTTTAAAATGAGGGGTCACATGATAGGTGTTTACGTTTGAAAATTTGGAGCTGCCCCCAAAATACCCCATTTTGGGGGCTGGGACAAAGTTGTAACTTTGATTAAAAAGTGCAATTTCTTATGTTGTAAATATGTGCCGAGTTTGGTTTTCCTACTGCAACGCGTTAAAAAGTAAACTGGGCGGTTCCAGACTTTTGCCTAACCCTGTATCGCGCTGGTGTGAAAGAGGGAAGTTACAATGGCTGTTATTATTGCCATCTCAATAGGCTGGCGAGTGTGACGTGCCACATTGGTCACTACGGCCTTGTGTTGGATGAGGCTATGCGTTGTTACATTAACGTGAGTAGGTATAACTTGTGGCATCTGTGCAAGGAGGTAGTATATGTGATATGCTATTAAAAAGGTAAGCCTTTGTCATAAAACAGTGGATTAAATTTGCGTTACATTTAAGGAGGTAGAGCCAACGGCATCTATGCTTGGAAGAAAAGCTTTGCTAGATAATTTATACTTGAAGTGATTCTTTATAATTTAACTCAAAACCTCTGACATCGGACTGTCGGTTGGATTCTTTAAAACATCTATTACAAGGTAGCGAGGACTGCTTATGAGTTTGAGGCGGGATTCCTATGCTTTTCTTCTGGCACTCGTCCAAATAGGATTCGGTGACTCTTGAGGTTTTGTTTTTACGATCAATGATGTTAACAGATACGGTTCTAGCACTTTTAAAAGCTACATTTAAAATGATTCAATATAAAATATTTATAAATGCGTAATTTTTATCGTAATTATTTATTTCAATATTATTCCAACATTATTAGAAAACAACAATACGATATACTTTACCTAATTTTACCACGTAAGACCTCTTTTTTTATTTGGTTGTGGAAATTGATGGATTTTTGTTCCAATAATTTCATACTTTAGATGAGGTGATACTCTTACTAAAAGTAATTATGAAATATAAATCTAATGGTGACTAACAGATGGTTGTAAAGCTATTTAGGGCTACGATTCAATTCAAATTTAAAGTTTTACCTACGGTATAAAAAGCACACAGGTAAATACCCCACACGGTGTGAGGGTACAAATACTAATTATTACTTGAGGATCAAAAAGTTTTTGTCTTCTATGAAATCTGGACAACAAGGATTTGAACACGGGGGTTGAATCGACCTAGCATCGTATACATTCTAAGCTATTATCAGTCAGCCCCGTATGAAATGGGTAACCAATACATTTTTAGTGTTATGTTCGCCTGTGGGGAAGAGTGGCCGTTCACACTCGCAGATCTCATAACACTTCATCTTAATAGAACGTTTGAACGGAAGTAAATATTACGCCAATCTATTATAATTTTGATTACAAACCTTTATACATGCTAACATTGATTATTATTATATACCTTTTAACAATAACTACTAACCTCACAATGATCTACAAAAGTATAGTTTTTTATAAATGTTCATAATGCAAACACGATTTTATAGTATTATATTATTATTTAAAGGTTAGGGTAAAGGTTAGGTAAACAGCTTATCTTAAAGTATTTAAACGTACAAACAGACAATAGTTCAAGCTTAGGGGTCAATTACAAGACTGAGACCTAGTAAAAACTCCAATATTTAATTTGTTCACAGTTTTAGTTTCTTGTTGGTTAATTGTACAATACCCTTCAGTATAACTTAAATTAGGGGAGATCAAACTGTTTAGAAGGGACACATCCTAAAACAAACTTGATAAGGGTTCAATGAAACACAGTCGTATTACCCTAAAGTTTACATTAAACTAGTAGTACAAATGTTCGCACTACACTACCTTATACTTTCCGACCACTTATTTATTTCAGAAGAAACTATAATACAGATATTATATAAAGCTAATAAGGATCAGAAACCTTTGAAAAGGGAAGAATTAAGCTCACACCTATACATACACACGAATACTTTAATGAAAGATTTTGGTGTGAAACTTTGCCGAATTATATACGTTTTTCGATAAACCCTCTCCTTAAGGCATGAACCTCAATTGATGGGTTGTATTTCGTAACATTTAAAATATTGAAGATACATCATCTGTTAGATTCCATTTAATTTGTACTGTAGTTTGTTTATCCTTTCCCTTGGGCAATCGTTTGATTCTCATTTGTAGAAGTTATTAGTTTTGATTCTGTCACACAGTTTAATGCTAATACACAAGAGATGCCCATTAAAATAAAAATTAGTAAAAATTATATTTGCGTGTATAATTTGCATGAAGAATGTGTATAGATATGTTACTCACAGTATATTTAGAGACCCACTTAATTCTCTTAATGTTTTTGCCCCGTTGCGAAGCATGGGCAGAATAACTATTAGTGTATAATGATGGTATGAATTAGAACCAGTAATTCATTATCAATGGTTTACTATTGATGTTGTTTATATATGTTGTTTTCACTTTAATTCGTTAACTAGTTCAACAATTGATGTTTGTAATAGAGGTTATTTTTTGCAACGATTGCCTTAATAATTACATTTCACCAAATGGGGAAAAATCATATCTGTGTGTAATTAATAAAACCAGTTGTTTTAGATATTTTTTTTTTCAATCAATCAATTTATTTATTGAACTATAATGAATACATGCATAGTATACAATAGGTGCAAAAACCATACAAGGCTTGTCTGCACCAACATATTATGAAAAACATTTTTAGTTAATTAATATATAAAGTTGAGTTCAATCAGCAATCAACACAGTTCTATGAGTGTCCTAACGTGTTCCATTGAGAGTTACATGCATAATTATATTACCAAAAACCACTGATATTTAAATCCAAATCTCATGAAAATAACAATAAATAAATAACAATAAATAAATAGTATTACTAAGAAACAATGAGAAACAGCACAATAGACTATAACAAATAAATAACAATATCTTATAAAATTTATAAATCTAACAAAACAGAAACAAATATAGCCAACACCTGAAACAAGCATATAAATAGATAATAATTTAAACATTCAGATAACATTCACTGACAGAAAGACCAGTATCTATATTAAACCACTCCACATTCTTTCTTTCAGACTAGTTTTAAAAGCTCGATAAGTGGTCAAATTAAACAAATAATTTGGCAAGTTGTTGAACATTTTTGGTACAAGGACTTCTAGAGACCTTCAACCATATTTATTTTTAAATCTGGGAACATTGTAATAGTTTCTTCTCACCCTGTAATTATGATTATTTACCTGTTTTAGCTCGTTTTGAAATAAATAATCTGTATAAATTAAGATCATGAAGAGTTTACTTACAGGCAAAGTATCGGTGTATCGAAAAATTTCCAATGGTGGCAGTTGACTTGCATTTAAAGGTACAATACTCCTGATTGTTTGTTCCTGAATATTTTCTATTTTTTTTAGATGGGTCATTGAGGCATTACCCCAAGCCCGTAAACCATAACGTATCACAGATTCACACAAGGACCTGTATATTAACAATAAGACATCGTATGGCAAGACACATTTTAAATGAAACAGCTTAAAAGTACATGATCTTATCTTTTTGCAAACATAATCTATATGTATGTCCCACTTAAATTTGTGATCAACATGCACACCTAAATATTTAAAATTATTAACATTTTCCAAAGTTTTACAACTACAATTATCAACTAATGAGTAAGTGTTGCAATGTAAACAGTCAAAACTGTGGTATTTAATATTTACTTTGGAACACTGAAAAGCAGGTGAATGAATATGAATAACCTTTGACTTGCTACCGTTAATTATAAGGCCATTATCATGACACCATTCTAACAAGTTATTTACTGCACTCTGCATATCTGCTTCAGCCTCTTTAATGTCTTTCTTAGCAACCACAATAGCAGTATCATCTGCATACATGTATGTATTAGCCTTTTTAATATATTTGGGAAGGGTATTTGTATATATAATGTATAATATAGGTCCAAGAATACTTCCTTGAGGCACACCTGACTTAAGTTCTACTTCTTCACTTGTAATGTCTTCTATTTTAACTATCAATTTTCTACATGTCAGATAATCTGAAAACCAATTAAGAAATCTACCTCTTATTCCTATACTCCTTAACGATCCTATTATCTTTTCAAATTGCAGCGTGTCAAAGGCTTTTGTAAAATCTACAAATGTAACCAATATTTGATTTCCTTTATCTATCTCTTTATTTACGTTATTAGCAAATGCTTGCAGTAATAACTCTGTGCTTTTGTTTTTCTGAAACCCATATTGACACTTATCTATAATGTTATTCTCTGTCAGATATCTGTTCAGGTTTAGGGATATGTATCGTTCCATTATTTTATCTATTGCACATAATATTGATATAGGGCGGTAATTTTGATATAAATTGTGGCATCCTGATTTATAAATTGGTCTTACAATAGCTGTTTTAAGTCTGGTGGGAATTCTACCCTCTGAAAGTGAATTATTTATAATATTGACTATAATTTCTGAGACATCGGCACTACATTTTTTTAAGTCATCAACTCTAATTCCATCAATACCTGGACTTTTTTTCTTTAATTTCATTAAAATCATTTCTATGTCTTGCTTTTTAGCTTTTGGGATATATAGAGAGGTGTTTTGTATTATTTCCTCAGTTTGTTCAACATCAATTAATTTAACATGGCATTTATGAACAATACTATTTATTTCAGTTGTAAAAGTGTTTGAAAAATTATCACATATCTGTTTTAAAGTACTTCCTTTATTTACCATGTATTTTTGTACCATCTCATCAATGCTCTGCTTTTTCTTCCTTCCCAAAACTATATTAATCTCTTCCCATGTCTTTTTTATATCTTTTTTATTTTCATCAAAAATCTCGCCATAATATTTTACCTTTGCTCTAAATATATCTTTATTTATAAGATTCCTTAGATTTCTATATTCATTTATTAAGGTTGTATTCTCTGGGTGTTTCTTAATCCACTTAAATAATTTATCTCGTCTCTTAATCTTATTAACTATATCCCAGTTCATCCAGACCTTTCTTGGCTTTTTTTTATGTTCTGTACGTGTGATTTTAGCCTTTTCATAAATAGAATTAAACCTATTGTACAATTGTTGATAACTGTCAATTGAGGAAAGACCTGAATTTTTTAGTGTTGTCCAATCTATATTTTTTATGCCCAGATTGATCAATTTTGTATCTAGTTGTATTTTATTAGAAATAATATTATTCAGGTTTAAGTTTCCCTCTCCTACTTGAAGATTCAACAGGCAAGGGTAGTGATCAGATATCTTTAAGATATGATCAATAAGTATCAAAATAATTTGTCGATAACATGCTTAGCTCAATAAATAATACAAATTTACTATGAAAAGACCAAATAATTATATTAATGAAAATCCATAACCCTTTTTGTAGGTATCTGTGGCAGTAAAAGATTACCAATAAGGATTAGAGGGTTAATCCCCATTCACCAACACGTTGCACACTTTGTGTCATTGGTTCAGCAGTTAGCCTCTCGAAACATCTGCAAGTCATTGTAACGTGTACCCAACAATATAGTTTAAAACAATAAAACAATTTTACATCCACAAAGATTTAATTAAACCATTGCAGGTTATTTGAATGGTTTAATTTGAGTTATTTATTTATGAGATCACCAACGACATACACCACTTTACATTGGATTGGTCGAGTTGATTTTGGTTCATAATATACATATGTATTCATGTACATATACATAATAGTCGTATAAACTGCTTCAATGACATGATTAACTTAAATCAAATAAAATACCTTTTAAGAAAAAGTAAATTTATAATAGTTTTATTATATACAAAAAATATGTAGTATTTGTATTTATTTAATAGCACTGTTTTCCATGAATCTGTCTTATTTAATCATTCAAAATTATATTGCAATGGATTTAATTTACAACATCAATAAATATTTGCCGGTTTTTTACTTTACGAATATCAAAGTGTACAAACTATTTAAACTGGTGGGAACTCGTGTTGTATTGTACTATAAGTGCCAGTACAAATATTAAATTGCTATTCAAAATTATGATTGGTATATATACAGGGTGTCCGACGTAAGGTGTCTTAAAATGATAATGGAAAACGGTATAACGTACAAGGATGAAATAAAATTATTTCCCACTAAATTGACCCCAAGGAATAACGAACAAATATTTGTCACTATCCGTTAACTAAGGTTTGACCCAATTACGTTGAGGAGTTATACAGTAAGGAGTTAGTTGTATGGATGGATGTTAACAGATCAAGAAATTTAACTGTTTATAAATGTAAATATAGTAATTACTAACAAACTTTTAAACAGTAGATTTGCATAAATAAAAAAAATATATTCACATCCATGCTTTACAAACCTGTATAAAGGGTGTATTAGAAATGATTCGTCGAAATATTTATATAGTCAGGTACTTTGTAGCTATAATGGTTAGTAGTAGGCTAATGTGTATGATTACAAAGCATTAAACATTGTCAGTGGCCTTTGATTAATTAGCTAGTAATGGTCTGGACCAATTAACTTAAGGCAATTAAAGTTATAATCATCTCTAATTATAATACACAATCATAGGCTCTCATTTAGCTGTCGTATTTCGTAACAACATTTGGCTTTTATTTGTGAGTGTGTCTTGAAAAAATGTTTCTCTTTAACCCTAATTTGTTTATTTAGTTTGTTCAAGTCTTATCTTGATTCTCAACTTGAGCTGTCTTATCATCAACGGGTTTACCAGTAATTCAAATTCTTCAATAACGTAATATTAATTTATGAGGCAATTACAATATTTGGGGACGCCATATACTTCGTATACAGGAAGTAACAATACTTCAAGGAGGTCATACCTACAGGAATACTTTACCGTACTTTAATACATTTCAATGAAATGGCGACCATATAAAGTAAGTATTTTAAGCCAAGTATGAATGGAGATGAGAGTAGGATGAGTGGCGCGATCTTGCAGTCTTGTTAGTGACTAAGGCCATCTTTTTATTTCTTATTATTATTATTATTAACTATTACAGGAAGATGTCCGTAAGGCACACTTATATTAAAATTTTTACTAAGAGGCCTTATAACCACTCAGTTAGCTATTTTAGAGTAAAGTGGAAGCTTTCAATGTTGTTATCATCTGTAATTTCCATCAACACTCATGTTTATCTCGAGTTATTTACTCTCATTGCAAAGATCAATGACATATTCATTACTCCGGTTCCTAAAAAGAAACTTTGACTGATCAGTGCTTGGGGGAGTTTGTTTTTCTTTATAATTGAATAAAGCTGATGTCTTGAGGCCAGTTTAGGCTTTATATTATGATAAGACCTTTTTAGTTGTTTTTGTTTTATGTTTTAGTTTGTGAAAATTTAATTTTATGAATGTGTCCAAGAAAATTACCAAGATACAAACATTATAAAAAAGTCTTATGTAATTCCATAGTTCCGGTGATAATTAAAACGTTTTAAAATAACATAAATATAACATAATAAATGGTCTATTCTTGTAAAATACAGTCCTTAAATAGATTTCGCAGTCACATCTACGTGTCAATTAAATAAATAATGAAATAAAACGGATATAAAGCTGTTTCAAAAATCCAACTGTTTCTGGAATCAAATATTATAGCTACCTTCCTGAAATTATAAAATCTTAAGAGAGTTTTAAATGCTTTGAAAGGAAATTAAAAAGATTTCTTGCAACCAAAGTGCTATACAGTGTTTAAAAAGGCCATTTAAATAAATATTTCTAATAAATTATGTATAATGTATCAGTTTTACATCTAGTTATTAGGCGATATAATGTATGATGTATTGTTCTGAACGCAATTCATGTATACTTTTGTATATCCGTGATTAAAATATCTTTGAATTGAATTGAATTGTATACATCAGTCAGGGGATGGACACCTGTGTTGCCGTGTCAACTGAGCTCACTGTAATATCAAACAGATTTAACTTTAGTTGGATACTCAACCTCTGTGTCACTGTGTTACAGTCTTTGATCATACATGAAGTACCAATCTAACGCATTTTACTTCTGTTAAATTGATTCAATTTGCAACCAGCTTAGCGTGAGTCTACATGTTTTGTATCAGATCTATTTATTTTACATCACAAATGGGCTCGTTATTGTGCGGCAAACCAAAGGCTAGAACAAAGTTACAAAGAAATGAGAGAAATTTGCAATAATGTTTACCATGTCACAGCAATTACTGAGTACACAACTTGTTTTTTAACGTTCCGGGTGGGAAGGAACGTTATCAGGTTGGTCAGCTTGTTACACACAACATAGATAAATCGGTAATAACATATGTTAATGGGTAAATATATATTTTTATTTTAGGGAGCAAAAGTTTTTGAAATCAGACTTAATATAAAAAAATAAAAAAAAAAATTACAGGTGAATTAAAATGTGTTGTATGGTCCGTAAATGATAGACACTTAAATAATAACATTGGGTTCAATCCAAATTGCCAAGAATATAACACTGTTCATAGTTTCTTATCATTTTCTTTTACCTTATGAAATACTCTTTGGGGATAAAATAAGTGTTATTTGTTACAATTTGTTATTTTCTTATAAACTATTGTTATACGAGTTATCGGTTGTTTGTATGTGTTTGTTTATAAAAACTAATAAAAAAACATAAACATCAACATTAAAAAAATAACCAGTGACATATATATATATATATGTAAGATTATTACATAAATACCACGAATTGACTGCCTAAATACTCTTTTGTATAATAATGTATTACGGATACGCATTATACAGGGTGTCCCGGAACTCTCTACCAATATTTTAGGGCAATGTTCCTGGGTAAGAAACGTATCTAAATATCATATTTAAATTGTCCGGAAGTCCTTAGTTACTCAGATAGCCGCCATTTTGTTTTTTTCACTTATTAATTTTTTTCTGAAAATTGGTTAAACATACGAAGTTGAAACTTTGCAACAACATTTATGACAACTAGACAAAGCTACAAAAAAATTATGACGATTTTTCAAATTCATAAAACAAAATGGCGGCTGTTTAAAATTTTGTTTCTTAAATTACTTGAAAACCGTTGATTTTACAAAAATTTTACAAGAATAACTTTTTTATGGCAATTTTATTACAAATCGATCGACACCTTAGTCTTTAAGATCGGACGAGTATTAACTGAGATATGGCATTTTTAGTGATACGTGACCGCCGGATATTAGTTGCAGCGCATGCTGAAAGCGGTCACGTATCACTAAAACTGCCATATCTCAGTTAATACTCGTCCGATCTTAAAGATTAAGGTATCGATCGGTTTTTGATAAACTTGCCTTAAAAAAGATATTCTTGTCAAATTTTTGTAAAATCAACGGTTTTCGAGAAATTTAAGAAACAAAATTTTAATCAGCCGCCATTTTGTTTTATGAATTTGAAAAATCGTCATAATTTTTTTGTAGCTTTGTCTAGTTGTCATAAATGTTTGTGCAAAGTTTCAACTTCGTATGTTTAACCAATCTTCAGAAAAAAATTAATAAGTGAAAAAAACAAAATGGCGGCTATCTGAGTAAATAAGGACTTCCGGACAGTTTAAATATGATATTTAGATATGTTTCTTACCCAGGAACAATGCCCTAAAATATTGGTAGAGAGTTCCGGGACACCCTGTATAAATATTATCTTAATTTGAAATAAATGTAAAATATGCATGATGGATTAAGAACTCTTAACATAAAATAATTTTTGTTCGCTAAAGTACGAACGGGACATTGTTGAAACGTGGGCGGGCACCTGTAAATCAACAATGTTGGGTCATAAAATACACCATACCCTGAACCACCTACTTACAATTGAGACAGAGACATATATCAGTTTTTTTTTTTTTTTTTTTGTATTGACCAAAGTTTTTTTTGAGGCGTACTTCAACAAACTGTTTGTATCAACTTACTTCTTATAACAAAGTGAAACAGAAAACGCGCCCGTTATTAGATAAATACGAAAGGTCAATCGTATTGTTCAAAATGAAACATCCGGTCTGGTCTATTTTATAATGTTTCACCATCACATTATAGGACAAAATAAAAGGTAACTAAATGTATGAACGAATCTATTGATTCAATGAAAATGTCAGAGACTCCCAAAGTAAAGCAGTAAACCCTCAGGTAGCGAGTGGTCATATTTAGATGCTTTGGCCTTGGAAAAACATGCATTGAGAATTGAGAATTCGATACTTAAATATTGTTTGAAGTAGAAATATGGATCGAGAAATAAATAACGCTTGATAATCATGTTGGCTAATAAACATTTTGACATTAATAAGTAAAAATAACAACAACAAAATAGTATACTGGGATGTATTTATTTGATTTAATAGAGTTCAAATGTAGGCACTAAAATGGCAAACACCATCAATTTAGTTTTTAAGTTAGAGACCATAAAGTTCAAAATGTTAAATTATATTGTTTTTATGTTGTTTAAAAATTACACTAATCTCAACACCCGACTAAACTGCCATTTTAAGTTCATATTTAGACATATAAGGGCAACAAAACACCATCATAGTATTGATGTTTGCCACTGAACAATCTACTATTTAAGTCAATACTAGTGCTTTGTACTAAAACTGTTGGTTAAAGCAGAGATGATTTGGTAGTGATATGCAGAGATAATACAAGTTACGAAGCTTAACGTAACGGTTTCGCTAAAAGCATGCGATGAAAACTTAAATGAAAAGCTTGAATTAACAAGACAGAGATATACGTCGAAGAAAACTAACTGGACGACGAGAAAGTTACAGTTTCTCTTGACATTGATGTTGATCGCAGTCTGTTTTACAGAGCCTGAAACTGTATATTTCTATAAACTTTATATGCATCCTCGGCAATATAGTAATAAAACCATGACCACCTTCATGACCAAAAATTAATTACGAAAAATGGTGGTATTTAGTGTGGAAGAGAAACACAAAGTCCAAACAACAAAACTATATACGTCTGAAACATAATACAGATGAAGAGCTTTAATTTATTTCAAAAGCATTAAAAAATAATGTAATTGTAATAGAAATGTCTACGAACGTACTTTGTGAAGTACTATACACAGTTCTTCTTCTAACTCCCAAGTAAAACAAACGTTCGTTGTAATTGACACAGCAGCGAGTGCCTGAGATCAGTCTTTATGACTTAACCTCGTTAACACAGATGTTAACACTTGAGCTGGGTCTTATGAATACAAATTACCTCTGAGATGTCAATTCATTGTTCTCACATGCACTTCATTAATTGTTGAATAATATAATTCTAATACAATACATTTAGCGCATTCATAATTCTAACTAGGCTGTTGCTAATTAAAGTATATAATTTGGTATTTAGTTCAATTTGACCATAGTTTCCCTGAACTTAAAACTGTCTTTATTTATTTAATAGTTTATAATAAACAATTCTGGCACCCTCTTGTTCGAATATGCTACATATTGCTAAGAACATACGTAAATAAATTCAATACTATCTTTTTTGAGCTTAAACTTATACTCAATTTTCGACAAACTATGGCAAAACAACCTTTTAACATTGCAAGAGATGATATAATTTATATACACGTTGTTTCATTTACGATAAAACTTTTGATGCACACAAAATAACCAGAATACGGAATTAAATCAACTATTTTAATCAGTCAAAAATATTTATTGTTTTAGAGATTTCATCAATAAAAACCACACTGCTTAAACCAGATTGAAATGGGTTAGTATGATAGGCAAAATGTAGAATGGTGTACGGTTTCGTTTAGGTCATGCACTCGATTTTTAGTATCTTAATGTCTTTGAATTGCAATGAACCTAAAATGCCCTTCACTATATACCTGCTAGTCTGTGTAGTCTAAATATAGCAGAAATTGATAAAGAAATGCTACCAATTTAGATAAAATAAATAAAGAGGAGCAAGTTAACTTTCTTTTAATATTCATGGGAGATAATGCAGAACATGTATTAATAGCAGCAGGATTTATTGAGGAAGATGAAAATATTTTATGATACAGGGATGGAAAAGCTCACCAAGTATTTTTACACCAAAATACATCTTTGGAAGCAGAGATCACCAGAAGCTCATGTAAGGACATAAGTTCAGTCAAACTAATAAAAAAATCCATCATCCAATAAAACGATTGTAATCATCAAGAAATATAAAGAAGAATTACAGGAATTTTTAGATTAATATCAACACTAGGGGCCTTAACGTAAAAACCTAGTAAATAAAACTTAAAAGAATACTAAGATAATCAAGCAGTATTCATCAAGGTTATCAAGGCATTAAAAGATGTAAAGGGATGGCTAAAATGTCGGTGTGGTGGCCCAAAACATCACATCGAGCGAAAAGTAAACTATTGCCCACAATACATTACTGACACAGTGTCTTCTCCCGATACTATGATTCCTACAGAGGTTCTTGTAAGACCCTGGAAGAAAATCACAGTCAATTTGTGTGAACTCAATAAATGCATAATTCTCATGGATTACTATTCCAAGAATATCGATGTATCTAAGGTATCAAACTGTTCAACGACCCAATTGATTAAATCACTGAAGAAAACATTGCATTCCAGAATCAATTACATCAGACTCAGGTGACCAATTTCTGTATTCAAATCAGAAAACGATACCGTCATCAGTGGAATGGTAAAGGTTTTAAATGGGTGTATACATCTTCAAAAACATCTTAGAGAAGTGTAAGGATAGACATCTGGGCGTTTGGCCAAGGGAGTGTGGTTCATCACAGCTATTAATGGGACGGATTTCAAAAACGAATCTACCAGCGAATAACTCTGTTCTTCACACAGCCACTCAAATCACAATCGATTTTGACATAGGCAAATGGAAGAAAAGAGGAAACGAGAAAAAAATTCAAAAGAAGTCATATAGTGACTCATGTTAAGAACTACCCAGAGGCACTAAAGTTTGGATATCGGACCAAAGAGAAATTATGATAATCAAGGAGAAATTGGAAATATGAAGTTGAATCAAAATAGGGGGGAAGATATATCAGGAATTCAAAATTCTCATTTCCAATGTTCTTATCTGGAGAAAGAGAAAATCCTGATTAAGAAAATTGTGAAAGAGAAAATCCCCAAACACAGACACATTCTCCAACCACACAAAGACAGCGATCTTCACCAAGATCCAACCTACAGACACATACTTCAACCATACACAGACCTCAACAAGACCTACCAGATTTTTTAAACCTTACAAGAGATTCATAGAAGAACTTAAAGAGGGAAATGTGCTGAAGTCTGAATTTGCGAATCTATATTAGTTTGTTTGCTTGGCTATCACGTGATGACCTTCATCAGTATAGTTGTACCTTCATAGTATGGGCGATGTTAGACCATAGTGACTAAAAGTGCTTGGACGTAGCTTTTGAAGAAATATATTATTTTTTTCGATTTAAGAGTTAAATTTAAAATCAATCGAACTCATATATATATAAAGTTAAATTTCTTTGGTGTCTAGATGAAGGAGCAAAACGTGTATATACTCTACACATATATAAATAGTCTATATCTGTATAGGTACAATAATCCTTACTACACATTTTTCCTAGTGCCATAATCAATAAGTTTGCATTTTCAATCAAAAAATCAGATATTGAAAATATGATGGTAGAAGGTGGTAGACACGGTGAGGCAGGCTCACTGAGGCGTCGTAATCCGAGAGTCTGAGCTCCTCCAGGGGCCTAACGAGACTCTTAGTGTCATTAGTAGTGCTTGGCATCTCAACACTTGGTATCGATCCGACTATCTGACTCTGCAAATTAACAGACAATCTGTTAAAAACTTCGATATGATCATACTACCATCCCTTCACCTGGATAATCAAAGTTTTACAAATAAAAAAGCACTCTTTAAAATTTTTATTTGTTTGTATATTTTTGAGTACTTGTATACAAGCTTGTTGTATACTTGTTTCTTATGAATAAGAACAATGTTGGAGATATAAAAAAAATTTACCCCATTAGCATGACTATTTTTTAAAGGCATTTTTCATTCTATTAGCGAATTTCCCATATAGGGAATAAGCTATTACCGTAGTACTCATGGTAAGACCTGGACCCGGGACCGATTTTTTTTTCGTTTTGAGGTCCCTAAAGGCCAAAAAAACCATCCGTTCAAATTCATATATATATATATATATATATATATATATATATTTATAAGAATTATGGTTGTGATTAGGGCTACTACTATATTAATAATTGGAAACATTATAACAACATTAAGTACCCTTTTAAATTCATTTTAATTAAGAAACTAATTTAATTTAATTTTAATTAAAATGAATTTAAAAGGGTACTTAATGTTGTTATAATGTTTCCAATTATTAATATATATATTTATATATTTATGTGTCCGTTAGCGCGATAACTCGAGCAAAAATGATCCGATTTTGATGAAATTTGGTACAAACGTGTAAACCTACGTTTATTCGAACGAGTTCGCGAACCAGCATGATCGGACCATGGGAACGGGGGTTTATGGGGGCTTTTATGGGGTAAAAATGTGTTTTTCCCATTTTTGACCCTGTAATGTTTCAATTTAACTTACCGGTAACCGTTTTAGGCTATGTTATGCCTAGGCTAGGTTAGGTTTTTGTTAGATCAATTGTAATAAAAGTAGGCCTATCTCACATTTTTCATAGTTTAAATATTTCTTAATGTTTATTAAATTACTAATGTAATAATGTTTTTAATAGCTTGTTTTGTAAATAGTGGTACCTAACCAATAATATTTCTACCCAATTACCGTACCTAGGTTAGCTTACCCACTTACCGTATTTAGGTTAGGTTATCCATTGAAAATATTTCAGCAACACAATTACAGTTATAAATATACATTACTATTTTATTTCACACACAAAGGGATAAACATGTAAATATAACAACTAACTAAATAATTAAAACATATTTATTTATTACATTTGTTTGAATGTTTGTTTATTAGTCTACAATAGCTTCTCTGACAGCTCGAGCTCCAGCCGACAGCAGTTGTTGGATCAACGACGATCAAGCGGGCAGCGATGACGTCAGGCTGCCGGAAAAGGAAGATAACTTTTGGTGGAAACATCTGGGTTTAAAGTTCTAGAACATTCCATGGTCTCCATAGCAACCAAATCGGGTATAAATACAGCAGTCCACGGGCCAGTCTTCATTACACTTCACGAGTTGACAGTCAGCGCTGCGGGTTTAAACCATTTGCCAGGCGCAAATAAAACAATAATTAATAGTAATCAAATTTGTATTTGTGAAAGAAAATAAAAACAAAGAATAAGGTCAGTCCCAATTGTGTACTCATTTGAAATATTAATAAGGTAATTTGAATTAGACAAGTAAGTAGGATAGAAATTAGAATAGGCCTACACACAAAGCATTTGTCAGGCCCCGGCAGACCGCTGGTGCTGCGGCTTTAACACTCAACACTCACGCACATTCGGTAGTTGTCTGGCACCTTTTTTTAAAGAGTGCTGCGACCGAAATAACACTTACAACAAGTAGTGGCACTAAACAATTTAACTCCATACAAAGCATTTGTCAGGCCCCGGCTGACCGCTGGTGCTGCGGCTTAACACTAAACAAGCACGCATATTTGGTAGTTGTCTGGCACCTTATTTTAAGAGTGCTGCGACCAAATAACACTTACACATAGTGGCTCTGTATAACTTAACATTATATCTCACATTTCACACATTCTGCAGTTAGGATAAAATCAGTCACGTGGCAAAGAACCCATCCCTGAGAAACATTGATAAAAAATACAAAATAAAATAAATACAATTAAATGAAATTCAGATTTAAGGTATTGAGACGTTACAACCCAAAAAACATAAAATTTTGCAATTTCTTTCTAAACTATTTTGTAGAGCTTAAAAAAACAAATAATTTAGTATATTGAAGCAATATAATGCACCTAATGGTTTCGGAGAAAATTCAAAAAAATTTTATATTTAAAATTTCCATGTTATTCTTATGGAGAATAATTAAACTGTTGTAGTTTGCTTGTTTATTAACATATTTTGCCCAAATTTGGAAAATGTTTTTATTTCTTACCAACTATTAACATTTTACATAAAAAACACTTTTACCCTCCCTGTTGCAGCAAACCTAAGTATGTTTTAAACTGATTCTATTTAAATAGGGAATAAATGTGATATTTTTAAGGAGACATTTTAGTGTAAATCCATTCAGGGAAATGGAAATTCGCTTAGTCTGCAGGTTTGCTGCGGCGGGGGTATTGTTATAATACACATCCTGTAATTAATCAATGAATAAACCTAAATATCTCCCATTAAAATGCTTAAACATCTTTTGTTTCCAACTACTTTAGTGTGGTTTGTGTGTAATTTAAGATGGTTGACATTTTAAAAGCCTGTAGGACGAAGTGCTTTCACGGGATATTATCTTAACCCGCAAAAGACACATCTAGAGGATAATCACTTTAAATTGATACCCATTATGTCTATAAAATAAATATTCTGGAGTCAATTTTCTACACACAAAAATCCAACAAATTATTTTAATAATATAGATACTCATAAGTTGAACATGGGAAACTCCTGAGCCACTGGGGCGGAGCCAGAAAGGATTTTTGAGATAAGAGTACGTCTATACCATGATCGGGAATGTGAGCTATTGTCATACCAAATTAACCCTGTCGCGTTCAGTATTTTTCGCGTTTACTTGTCACAAGCATCCATCCATATAGGCAATCCTTCTCACTTATAATATTAGTAGGATATACATTTCATGCCAATATGGTAAATGATCCTCAAGTAAGGATACACGACATATTGTAGTGCAGCACGTTAACAGACTTCTAGTATTTACTATTTATCAACTAAATATTGTTATATTTCAGTGGATCATTATCCATGTTTTAAAGTTTATATTTTATTAGCAAACAGTTTAAAGACGACCAAGTACCGTAATTAAAATGTTTTTACAGGGCAATTTTACTGAAATAACTATTAAATGGGTTGTCACGTAATTTCTGTTGAGTTATATTTGTTTTAAATATCTGGATTTCCTCTAGGTTACTGTAAATTTTGATAATATAAAGTGGCCTGTTATATAATTTATATGTAAACATCACATTTAAAAATATATAAATATAGGCTGGATATAAAATTAGAATTCGTGAAAGCAACGCTATACTATCGAATGTAGCAGAATATACTAGCAATAATATAAATATACATTAATCTATTTTGTTTACTCTTTATTTCGTAATCAAATTACTCAACACTTTCTAGTTTGTATACACGTCTTTTTCTTTTAGAAACTTTTAAAGATCAAGTTGATGCGAGGGAGATTTAAAGAGGTTAAGTATTGACAAAAAGATTAAAAATTCATTAAGCATCTCTAGATAAATTACATAATCCCTTCTACATACAATCTATTTTTCATGTGCCGTTAATTTTATGAATATAAAAAAATAAGAAATAAAAATCAGATCATGATTGGAGTATAATTAAGGAATGTTCTATATATTTGTATTTAAAGCAATTTATAAGGTGCGAAATTTGTTTACTACCCAGTAAAATGCAGTTTCCAATTAATTTTCATTAACGAGGAATTTTTTTGGATTGGAAAACAAATAATGTCAAAATATTTCAAAGATGAATTCATAACAACATATTTTATGGACATATATTATCCTTTAAACATCCTATCTTGGAAGAACCTCTATTGGCATACGTAATCACAATTGCATGCTCAATGGCGTAATATCGATAGAGTTATCACAGGGATGGTGTTTCACAAAAGTTTTACACATACGATATTTAATTAGTGGTTTAAAGAAGATACCAATCTTCTTTAAAACTCTATTTAAATATCGATTACATTTATCGTGTTGGATACGAATACAAACGTATAGACATACGTGAAACAAGGACCGTTTGGTTTGCAAAGAGCCTTATACAGTATATTCCAATTGGTTAAATATAATTTAGCATATTTTTCCTTAAGACATAAATATTACTGAAACTAATCCACATCAAGAACAAGCCACTTTTTATAGCGAGTTGTGGCTGCTAAATTAGGTTAGGTTTGGTTAGTTTTTATTATTAATTATAATGTGAAATGAGGTAACGTTCAAAATAACAAAAGATGTGGGTTCGAGCAATTTGTGATAGAGTTAAATGTAGAAAGACGCCAGTTTGTATTCATATACTCTTTTTATTGTGTTTAGAAATGGGTAAAAATTTTAAACATTACTTCGCTTATCTAAAACCAAATTAATTTAAACTAAAGTAACCTAACATAATCCAACAACCCCAGTTCTATTTACTTAAAAATATTCTATCTAATTCAAAGACATAGTAAATGCCATTAACTTAATTCACAAATGCAATGTTTGCATATACAAATAAAAATTTTATTATATTACAATTGGATGATTTCAGCAATTTCACGAAAGATTGAACAAAGACTGCTTGGCAAATCTTCAAACCATTTCTTTAATGTGCAGCTTAAAAACGAGCTTTTTTTTAGCGAATTTCCCTATAGGGAAGTAGCTATTATCGTCTGTGGCAGATAAGACCTGGAACCAGGAAAGTGGTACTTTTTTATTTTGATAACCCTAGAGGCCAATACCACCATTCGTTCAAATGTATATATATACCAGCTGTTGATCCGTCCTACGTACGGTAATCGAGCAGTCCATTAAAACTTAATATATTTATATCAATATGTCTATTCCTAGATTAAACTAAGCTTGCTTAGTTTAAGCAGTTAAAAAATTATTGTAAATAAAAAGCTGCCAAGATGAATTAAAACGTTGTTACTTTCCCAACCTTTCCTCAAAAAGTCGAGTAGTAAAATCATTTTCATAAGCTTTCTTTTGAAAACTCGTGAGCTTCGATCCGTATACAGCAATGGATATAGAATATTGCTTATTTCCTATAATCAATGACAAAATCACAGAGTAAATAAACTAACCTCATAGTTCTATAGAATATTTTTATATTCAACCAGCTGTTAGTTATTTCAAATTATATTGCACTAAAATAAACTAAAAATGTTTAAGACTGTTCAAAAAAATAAATTAGAAGATCTAGTATTATACTATGTATATTTAAGTTATCACTCATCCTCTAACCAAATAAATGAACTATCAATGATTATAGCACTACACATATTATAAATAATTCAACCCTACGTATGTCATTTCATTTTCACCCAAATGCTGAATTTGTGTCAAAAACGCTGAATACAGCTGTTACGTTAAACGAATGGTATTAAACCAAAAGCTAGAGTAGTATGTTAGCGTCGGCTGCTAGACTTTTAAAAAATTTATAACTTAATTTCTAAGAAACTGAAACCCTAAACTAAAAATATGGCTTCAATATGAATAAATGAATAAATGATTTTATTTCCATCAAAAATTTAACAATGTATGAACATTTATAACATTTATAAATATAACTGACCACTTTAACAAGTTGTGTGGTCAGTAGAATAAATTATAATAATCTAAAAATAAACATTAAATCAGCCTAGCTCAACATAAAAAACTTAAATTTATAACGTGGACTAAGGCAGGGGAAATTACATCTACACATCTTTTGACACAATCCACTGTTATTTTATCATAACCAGAGGATTTTTTTGTTTTTTAGGCCAGTTATTACGGCAGTTACTTCTTCGACTGTAGTAGGTATAAAAAAAAAAAGATCGTGGTTGGATTTTAAGCGGCGGTAGAACACCAGATACGATTGTACCTATTCCTGTCATTTGTCCAGATTGTACAGAGATTAAGTAGTCGTTGATAACTTGAGCGACAACAGCTGGGTCAGAGATAAGCTTGTTATCATGTGATTCAATCTTAGGCCCCGTTTATGCACCAAGAGCGGGAGCGGGGCGATAGCGGGCCCGCTCCCGCTATGAATGGGGCTGTTTATGCACGAAGAGCGATAGCGGTAGCGGTTGGTTAAAGGTGAATGGAAGGGGGACACAGTCTTGCCAACTCAAACTCTGCCAAATAATTAACACAACTATTTGTCCTAAGTGCACGTGCGCGTGGGTCAAGTTGGCAACTCTGGCTTCAGCCGCTCCCGCTCCCGCCGTGCATAAACAGTCCCATTTGACTCAATGTAGTTGAAAACCGCTCTATCCCAAGCAACCGCTGCGATTTCTAACTACACAGTGGGCGAATTAGAAACCGCAGCGGGAGGTCAACCGCTATCGCTATCGCTCTTGGTGCATAAACAGCCCCATTTAACTCAATGGTGTTAGAAATCGCTCCCGCTGTCGCTACCGCTCCCGCTCTTGGTGCATAAACGGGGCCTTATCCACAGTGCCCCTGCTTGTTCTACCTGTTAGACTATTTATTATTTTCCACTGCTGCACTGTATCACCTTTGCAGCCCTCTAGTTTAGTTTCGTAAAATTGTTTTTTTGTAATAGCTATTTCATTACCTAAACTACTACTGAACCTACGAAAGTAGCTTTCAAAATGTGTTTCATATGGCCTCCTCCTAAAAATGTTATACAGTTTTTTCCGTTTTTTAATTTTATTTATGATACTTGATGAAATCCAAGGTGTAATCTTTTTTGCCTTATTCAATTTACTATTTACATTTGTCTCTTTCATGCAATTCTTCAAAGTATCAACTATATTATTATGAAAAAAGTTGGAACTAATATTTGTATCATTGCTATCAAAAACATTTTTCCAGCTTACTTCTTTTAACTTTTCGTTGAGTAAATTTATATCAATGCATTTGTTTTGCACATCTGAATTTTCAAAAGTTTCACTCTGTGTATCAAATACACCCTTATATTTAAGCCCTATAAAACAATGATCTGTTACACCTATATCAAAAACAGCACTTTCAAAACTATTTACATCCTTAAACTTAATAAAAATATGGTCAATACATGTTTGAGAAGTACTGCTAATTCTAGTAAGACTGTTAATCATCGAGACAAATCCATTATTATTTAATAAACTGTGATATGCTAACGTTGCATTATCTATACTTAACAAATTTATATTGACATCACCTACATAAATAGCATTACCTGTAACATTCTCTAACAATTTTGACAATTCTGAGGTAAATTCGTTTTCTGAAAATTTTTGTAATCTATAAAGGCAAAACTATTTGAAGAAACAACTTTTTAATTTAACATGAATAATTAGAATATCTGCAGTTTTAAAGTCAAAATGTAATGTATCAATACTAAACGAGCTATTTACAAAACATGCTACTCCACCAGCCCTGTAAACATCATTACAACTAAAAAAGGCCTTAAAACCCGGTATCTTACTAATATTATAAATGTGAAAGTTTGTGTGTTTGTTTGTTTGTTTGTTTGTTTGAAGTTCAAACACGCATTAACTACTGGACGGATTAGGCTGAAATTTGGCAGGATGATAGCTCACATTTCGTGTTTAACATATAGGCATATTCTTATCTCAAAAATCCTTTCGGGCTCCGCCCCAGTGGCTTTGCAGTTTCCCATGTTAACCTTATGAGTATTCATATTTAAATGGAATTAAATAATTTAGTCAGCTGTTTCAACAAATCAAGTTGGTTCTATGATATGCAAAAGCATTAAAAAGTTACAAGATTTACCAATAGGATGCAGCACTATATTTTTTTGCATTTATGAGAACAGATAATTTGAACTAAGCATTAACAAAAAACTGAGATACGTAATGAGAACTGTCAAAGTATGATTGTCTGCAGTTATGTTTATGTTATTAATTTCTTGAAAATTGTTGATATTTTGCCGATTTTTTATGATTTATATTTCTCTATTGTTTAGGTGAAGTGGTAGAAAGTTATAGCTATGGTAAATGTGTAATACTATAGTATACCGTAAATTTAAAGAAGCAAATTTTATCAAACTGTGTCCTCCCCCATTACAAACGCAAAGTACGAGTATAACTGCAATAAGCATTTTATACTTATATGCCAACCCCATACGAAGGACGGGTACTCTGCTAGTGTTATATAAATTAGTTTCATCTGAGCCTATCCATATTTCACTCAAAATAATAAAATGAATTGTAGCCTCAATTTGATTTAATTCTAATAAAAAACTGTCAAAATTTTTTCTCAAACTACGTATATTTAGACACAATAAGTTCAATACAGATGTTGTGTTTTTGTCGCAAAAAAAGTTACTTAAATTGATAATTTTTGACGAACTATCTTCTGTAATAGTGAAAAAGAAGACTTAAATATATTTTAATCCTTGTATTAAAATAGAAAAATTGAATACAACTAAATTATCAAGAAAAGTGTCAACCATGAAATGACTCATTGACTCACTTTTGATTTCACTTGAGCGCATCATCGTAGCTGAGTTCATCGTAGCTGTTGATTCTCTTGCAACGGTCCCCATCCGCCTTCCTCACAAAAAACTTCCCCTCCCGGTACCACTCGTAGGTGAATCCAACTTGTTTGCACTTTTCCTTCAGCGCCTTCAGGAACAGTTTGTTTTCTGGAGACAGATGCTCGCTGATGTACACTCGTTGATGTGTGAAGGTCGCATTGATCTGTTTAGCAATGAGAGGAGTCTTTAATTCCTTATAATTTGAAATCCAGGTTTCCTTTACTACGCGTGCGGTGAACTGAACAATTATAGATTGCGAGCGGTCTTTCTTGAAGCTGGGGATCCTGTGTGCCGCCGAGATGTCGTTGCTATGCACCTCTACTCCAATCGCAGCTCCTACATCTTCAAGTATTTTACTAATATTCTCCCCTGCGGTTACCGGAACACCACTTATCTCGATGTTATTTTTTCTGGTATATTGCTCTAATAGACGAACTCTGTTCTTTAACGTGCCCACTTCATCATTCAGGACCACGTTATCCTTTTTAAGCTTTATAATTTATTTAAATATTCCCTAGTTCTCAAAATTATCTTTCTTTCAACACAAAAATCATATAAATCTTTCAAGTGGTTGATTCAGAATCGTGAAATAAAAAAACCCTGCCACGTTTTAATATATATGATAAACTTGAATGAGTTCGTAAACCAACATGACCGGACCATGAGAACAGGGTGTTAAAGGGGGTTTTATGGGGTAAAAATGGGTTTTCTCATTTTTTCCCTCAAAACACATCATTTACCAATTTCTCCTTAGACCGTTTTAATGAGCTTAAAAATAAATAATTTAGCGTACCAAATTGTTCTTGTACGGTTATTGGCAACGGAGAAAAAAAAAATTAAAATTCCCCATGTTATTCTAATGCTTGTTTATAGAAATATTTTGATCAAACTTGGAAAATTTAATTATTTTATAGTAAGCTACTAATATTATATTAAAAACTACACTTTATTAGCCTCCTTGTAGCAGCAAACCTAGGTACTTGTTAAACCTAATGTTATTTAAATAGATTTAATTTAAAACCAATTCTGGCAATTAGAAGTTCACTTAATCTGCATGTTTGCTGTGGCTGGGGTATTTATATATATATTAGTAAGTATGATGTAGACCGTATAAGTTATGTTGCTCGTGCAGATATTTAAACTCTATTCCTCTCATTGGTTGAACAATTATTGACATGAATTTGACTTTTAAAATTATACTAGTGCACCTGTTGCTGGAATTCAAGCAAATGCGAAGAATTATAGGCCTTTTTTAACCAGTGACCAGTTTTCCTATGACTTTAAAGAGTCGGTTCAAAGATTATGGAAGTACTAACGATGTACAAAACAGATCAGTATAATCAACATTTCTTGTAAATATCTTATAATTTTTGAAAAGTTGGTCTTGTTTTTTAGTGTTTTCTACAAATATTTCCCACTCTAAGCCGCATTAAACTAAACAAAAACATTATTTCTACTTCTTCTACTTGGTGGTGTTATATAACTTTCCTATAGTTTGCAAATCGGCTCTTTCAATGATTGTTCAAAAATGCAGCACAGTGTTGATTAAGTTTTCTTTTTAGTATATCAAACTGTCCAGACGTTCTCGCTTTTTTCCATTGTAATATTTACGCCAACCCAAATACCTTAAATTGCAACTAAAATACTAACAGCAATAAAATTATCCAGCTGGTCATAATGTAAACAAATATGTTCTTCATAAGGATAGCATGGGAACTTTAAAAGCCACTAGGGTGGCAGAGCCCAAGGGACTTTTTCAAAAATGTAAGGTATGTTCGCAAATATACAAATCATATTTTGGTATATAATATGTGGGGTCGAATCTTAAAACAAAATAGCCTATGACTGGCATACATGAAACAACCGTTTACATTGGAAGGAGCCTTATGTATTCCAATTAGTAAACTATAATTAATATGTAGATTAGCAGATTTTTCCTAGTGACATACAAATTTCTGAAATCAATCTACATCAAGAACAAACGCATAATCATCCACCAATTCGCATTGGACGAGGCAGTGAAGAACCACTATATCTCCTTTGCGTTCCCTACCCATTACGAAGCATGGCAGAGCAACTAGTTCACTTATTATGATTAGATTAACGATAGTGTTTAAAAGAAAGCTACCCATTAGAAATCACCAATATTATCTGACCTGATGTAGCTCTAAATCTTTAGTTGGATATGACAATGGATAGAATGTATGCTACAATAAGTGTTTATCATGAGATATGACCGGGTCAAGAACATAAGGTTCCCGGGCTGCCGATGTAGTTCGTCCCTTGAGTACGCGCTGTTGCCAACTGAAGCTATCCCTTGGGACTCAAACATTTACGATGAATCCAGCCTCGTCCTCTTTCTCCATCATAAAATAAAACGCTTTGGAAGGATATTTATGTATTTATAATCGTGTAGTACATTAGTAACAAATATTTTAATGAAGTAAGCATATTAATTTTTTTTAAATGTGTGCCGTAACTGTATTGTTTAAGACTGGTAATTATAATAGAGATTTTAAGATTCCAATCTCACGTTTGAATATTCAATCTTGTAAAAATGTCAGAGAGCATAACATATATATAATATATATATATATATATATATAATATATATATATAAATATATATATATGTAAATATATATATATATATTTACATTAAATTAAAAACTTTTATTTTTAAGAATTCAACAACAGGATTAATGGGAAAAAATATATTAGGATTTTATTTAGAAGTTCGTCATTAATTAAGGCCACCAAAAGGGTTTAAATTTGCCTAATTAAACTTTGGCACGGTATTTAAATGAGTCGAAATTATTTAAGCGTTTTATTTCGGTTACACATTCGATGAACATTGTTTCAATTAACTGTGAAGAGAAACTACAATTTCTAAGATCATGTTGTATACTTCGTCGTTAACCGAGTCTGATACTTAATAAAGTTGTTGTAGAGCCTGGCTGCGTTACATTAACGTTCCTGTTAGATTATGACACCTTTATGCAATATTAAATAATAAAAAGCTCTCATATGGATTTCATATTTATCTTTCTGTGCTAATTGATATTTCTAATATTATATCGTATTCCCCTAGGTTTAAAACTATTTTCCCTCGATTGTGATATAAATATTAGAATGTAAAACGTTAATTTCATTGAAACTTCTCGTAATTTGATTTGATGTCGATTCCACAAGATTAAAATTAAAACGATGAATTTGGTTTGACACTGTATTGCAGAGACATCTTTTTTTACTTTGAAATACATTTAAATAGTGATTTTTTTTGTTGATTGTTTGTTTGTCTGTGAAGCTATAGTGATACATTTATATAATAATATAATAACTTCACACGCATCCCCCATCAGCTAAATGCTACTCAGCTTACAGCTAAGTAGCGCTGAGGAACTTAAGCTCTGTAATTACTTAGGTATGGTTGTATATATTCTCTGCAGAGAACCAAGCAACACGTGTTTCAAGCCCTTTAAAACCCGAATTATACGCGGGTTGTACCAAAGGAAAGGTTATTGGTAATATATGTGTAGGTTTTATTTGTATTTTAAAAATATTTATGTTAATTGGGTCAAAAAATGGGAATTCAACTCTTCTTATAGAGATTTAACATGCGACTAATTCAATATATTAATAGACAAGCATGTTTATTGAAAACCTTTTTCTCAGTTCCTGTGCATCGCAGAAAAAATCTACGCATACTGTTAGAAAGGGGTTTCCTGTTGATGTGCGTAATCTCTTTATAAAAATTAATATAGGTACAAAAATGAGCACAAAAATCAATTTAAAATTCAAACTTATTAACGCGGGCCTTATGGGTTACCATGCTGGTGACAAATCAACAACGAAATGTAAACAAAAATCAAAACATTTTGGAGAAATTCCAATTACATGTTTTATTTACAGCTTGGGGTTAAAACACAGTAGTCTGTACATAACATATTTGTGTTCGAGTTTACAACCATTGGATGACGTCTAGTACAATTAAATACAAATACAATTTCCTAGGTAGCCAAGGGAGTAAAGTGTTTACCTATAGATCAGAAGGCTGCTGGTTCGATCCCAAATGTTTAGACAATTCTGGACCCAAAACACTAGTTTTCCGTGGGCTACCGAATATTGAGACGTTGATGCTCTCTAACACAATACCTCCGATAGATCCCGCCAATATTATTTATTGCAATATATAATTTTGAACGAATAAACCTGAGACATGAAAAATATTTCAAACAGCTGTAAGAATAAAGTGAGACAGATTTTTAGCAAGTACACTTTATCTGAAGAGACTAATGCGTCAGAAGTTTGACGTATCTAGTTCTTACACAAATTAGCGGGAGGGGAGCCAAAACTTATCTTTAATCTAATCGAAGTTGATAGCTGATCCAACTAGAGCAAGCTTCAACATAGAGCATTTCATTTTCAATAAGCAGACTATTGTAGTGGTAGTAACCTACTTTTAGTGACTTAATTATGATATTAAATTGTGAAGATTCAGTTTATTGATTTTTATCTTGCGTTTTGAGTTAGTGTATTTTAAACAAAGAGTTGAGTAAATATGTATTGAGCCGTCCCCTCACACCGTCCCCAGACGAGCAACTAGTGGAAGCATGCCTCCATAGTGACAGTGCGAGTGGTCACCCCACATCCCTAACTAAAATCTGAAAGGCCGTGGGAGAACTTAAAACAAAAAAAAAAGATTGGAAAAACCGCCTATAATTTGTTTAAAAAATTCAAAACACAACAATAACAATAATGTCAGCTTTCCAAAGAATTATTAAAATGTTTTAAATAACACAGGTCTACCCTTCTTAACTCACAATACTGGTACCTGGAAAACATTATGCCTAACAATAAATAAATAGGTCGGTAACTGAACAATTTTAACCTTTAAATAAACTATACCAACCTCTTAAAAAAATAAATAAATAAATAACTAATGATTAGCAAACAAATAGCTAAATATTATAATTTATGGAGCCTCTTTAAAAATTGAAAGTCTTTAAATTTTTCATTAAATAATGGAATTCCATTTAAATGGTTTTAAAATTGCCGGGTGGTGAACCCCTTGCAGCAAGCAGTTCGGTCCAAACTACCGAGGTCCCCGGAGAAACAGGGCAGTTGGCAGCCCAAGGAGGTTGAAGGTTGATTGTTCCCCCAGGCGACCCTCTCCAAGCACAGAAGCTGGATGAAACCTCCCATCCGTCCCGGATGGGAGGTTTCATCCAGCTATTTTAGTGGTAGTACTCTGATTTTCCTATATTTAAGAACATGTTTCTCATAAATTGCTCAGATGTCTGTTTATAATATATATTTATTGTAGACATAGCCGTGACGGATATGTGTTGTTGTCTTTTATTTCCTGCACCAAAAAACAATGGACCAACAAGTAAATCATCCAATAAGCAACTTTGATCGGATTAATGTAAACATTGTCCAAAAGAAAAGCATAAGACATATCTTTGACATCGATACACATAATTTTAAATAGTATTGAACTGGCTTTATAAGGCGTGAAGTGTTCTCTTGTTTAGTTTATGAAACTATATACCTAGTTTTTGTATCATTTATCAAAGCAAAGGTTCACAAAAATAAACAATAATCGTGAATATGCCTAGCAGTAAAGTTGATTTCACTGTCTTGCCTGGAAATTCATGAAACCAAATAAAAAGGCCCTGGTCCAAGTAAACTTGCAGGGAAGAATTTCAGGAAAATAATTCATCTCAGATTGAATAAATAAAAAAAAATTTTCAGCTTTAAATTTTATGTAAGGTCTAACGAAGAAAACATTTGGGCTTTTTCTGGTAGCTTTCGTGAATAAAAAAAAAACTTTTAGAGTTTGTTGAGTTACAATAAGGAAATCAATAATCTGCTTAACAACCCATGGTGAAAGATTTTGGAGTATACAATCTTCTTAAAAACTATTCGTTAATTTAAGAAAAGATTGTTATTTTTGACAAAAGAGGATTCTATCAAGTTGTCTTTAATGCACAGTTAGGCTGGTGCCAAGAGACATTAGGCAGGGTTTCAAGCCTATAGATGGATTTTACAAAAGCTTTTATGGACATACTCATCAAAGATATTTATGATATATCTCTTAAAAGTAAGTTTAATAGTTTCTAGCTATACAAATGCTTTTCATGTATTAATATAACATAAAATTATTACTAAAACTAAATTTTATCCATGCCTCCTCAGAAAAAATAGCTTATATACTTTCTCCACGGAAATAAAGGGATTATGTAGTAAATAAAAATACAAATAATAGTTTAAATACCTTTTATGTCTTCAATCCTAGTCGTCTTTTTCTGATGACTATAGTTTCGGGGTAATCTATCCCGTTGTCAAATCTGCTGTCTTGTTTATTACTGTTAAAAGTATTGGTTGTTACATTCCACATGTAGTTCATACACACACTGTCCCAAGATACATTTATATTCACACGAAACATTTAACATTTAATACTTTTGGCTGGCCTAAACAAATAACTACTAACATCGTGCGGACCGGTACACTGACTGATGCATGTTATCCGATACCCTGGAGACGTTGTATTATGTTAAATTGGAAATACGATTACATTATAGCGTATCGTAGCAAATCAATCCACCTGTATTTTTCCTCTCCTGTATTTAAAACATCCAACAATATACTTTTTAAATCTTAAAACTCAGTTATAAATTGCAGTTCTGTGCAATTTACTTGATTATAGGCCTTACACGATTTAGTTAGTCATACGAGTTCCATTGATTCCGTTACATATCTCAGCATACCTTGTTTTTATAATTTTAGGCAATAATTTGAATGTTTTTTTAGCTTTTAACCTTTTTCTGTTATTAGTTTTTCATTCGTTTCTCTTTCTTATCAATAAATTATTTACATTAAACATTTATATTGTTCTCAGTTTTTAATATGAAAATCCCTGTTGCTTTCAGTCAGACAATATACTTATCTTCATAATAGATTTGCATTAGTTTTGCATCTGAACGAGTAGGCCGTCTATTATATATTACGTAAGCACTTAACGGTTTATGTTCAGCACCTCCTTAACTTAAAGCTTTAGTCTGGGTAACACAGTGCTGTTCGGTGTAGACTCTAATTTAGTATTTTTGTATATATTTAAAATAAGTTGTTTATGGTAGTAATCCCTTTTTACTTCTAAATTAAATTAAAGCTATGTCCAAACCTGTTATAAATATGAGAAATGTCATGTAAACTATTTAATGATTAAATTAATTACCATTCATCAATTGACAAGCAAAAATTGTCCCTTACCACATTTTTTATTTTGTATTTTTCTTAGCCACCGGTATAATTAAATGTATTTGATGATACACTTTGCCACATATATATTTTACTACAAATTTTCGGCCCATGAATTAAAAATATTAGAAGTAAGAGATTTAGGGTAAAAATAAAGCTTTGGATCTCAGTGGGCAAAGGTGCGGCTAGACAATGGGTGACGACATTTATTTGCCACAGAAACCTTAATAAATCAGTTCTGCACCATACAGGAGCTGGCGTAGCTCGGAGATCATTGAGGATGTTTAACATTAAAATATTATTATGATAAAATTACTTATATTTAAATTAACAGCTTTTCATGTTTTATAAACCGAACGTGGTACATCCTTGCGCAGATCTGAATCGTTAAATAAAGCACTAAAGTCGTTTATCGAACGTGTATATGTTAGTCTGATTAAAGAACCATAATAGACAAAAATGAAATTTGTTGTATTGCAGAAATATGTACTCTAACCTGCATATACAATAATTACTTCAGTGAAAATCGTGGCACTGGCGTAAGACATTGGATGTTGCAGCAAGACAGCACATTTAGTCTACATAACGATAACAATACAAAATGGCCTACTAATTGGCCACTAAGAACACAGGCAATGGCGAGTGTTGAGAAGTGTTACGATCTAAGTTCCTTTTATGGAGCGCTTTAGTGATGTTTAAGAGCCATCAACAAGACGTTACGTACATCAGTTATATCCCGGTTTAATGCATAATTGGATAAAGTTGTAGAGAATGTTATTTATCATCACAATAATGGTTAGCAAATTGTACACAATGTTGTTGTACGTAATCAGCACTACACTTTAATAAACATGTATATCAAAAACATTGTACCCGCATAATTACGATTTACATTACTTAAATTTTTTGAAGTTTTATATTCTTTAAGTAGACCATACATTTTAAATACTTTTATATAGCGTATCAAGTAAATGTTGGGGATGTAAAAATAGTTTCTATGTCTCAGTTAAAAAATGAATGAACGTGTAATAATTTCTCAAGAATGTTAAACTTAATTTGAAGTTATTAAGCGATTACGATTTTTGTGGTGGAACTAAAATAGCCTCATATCGTGTTTGAAATCAATAGAAAATCACTTATTGCTTTCAGATAATATATTTGATATTGCATTTCTAATGTGAAATTAAATCTGAGTTTGATTAGACTTATCTAGATTTTAGGTTCACTAATGTACATTAATTACTTAAACAACGTCTACGAATATTAGCTTGCTGTACAAAAAGTATACCATAACCATATTTTTCCAGACGGAAAATAAAGGATCAACACTGTTTTGAAATTTGGAAATGTACCAAAAATCCATACTCTAAAGGCTCTAAAAAGACATTAATGAATATGTTAATTTGATTATATATCCAAACTAACCTTCTTGGAACTTCTTTATCAATCGTTATGTTTATGTTCCTTTGTATGGGTGTTTCTCTTCCCTTCTTCTACAATTAGTTAAGCTCTACATCTTCATAAAAGCACGTAAAATCCGCAAATATTATTGAAAATTACTTAATATGCCCGAGTTTTTTTTAATACTTTTGTTCAAAAGAAAGTAACATTATCTCAGTTCCATGTTTACCCTGAAGTTTTGATTAAAAAAATAGTAACTAAAATTTAGTTATACATTAGTAAAAAGTATATCTGAAACACGTCATAATAATGACGAGCAGTGGGCCTGTCCTACGTACAATCATCTAGTAAACAGTTAAAATTGTATGTAATACAGAACAGCTAGTTCATACGCATAGTTACAAATTATGGCAGTTTTAATGTGTGTACGTGACCATCTATTTTACACCCAATTATAGACCTATTCAATACAATTCTAATATGCATTTTTAATCCGATAAAAAAAAACTGCAATTTTGTTAATGAGAAAAGGTTTTAGGTGAGTATTGATATTGGTGGCCGATTTGCACACCGGTTATAAGGACAGTGAGTACGTACCACCTTCTATTGCGTACTATCACTTACCGTACCTTATTTTACCTAGTGGCCACTGAAACCTTAAGAGGTTTCTGGCCTCTTATTCTCCTCTATCACCTATCTCTTCCAATGCACAGTATAGATCACAGTGTAGATAATATGTCTTTAATTACTTGGTCTGTTCACTTCATTCTTGATCTTCCAAGTAGTCGTCTACATTATGGTTCTCCACGGAATACACTGTTAACAGTTAATGTATCTTCTCTTCCCCACGCATGGCCTGCCCATCTTAGCCATTCACTTTTGGGAAGCACTACTATATCTAGATGTGTATACACTTCTCTTAACTACTTTTTTTTGTCTTCATCGTTGACCAACATTATCGGATAGATTGCGTCAATTAATTACTATATACAAATTTATACAAAACTAATATTTACAACACTACAAAAACATTGTGTCATGGCGGTTTGGATTAGACTTATTTGAATATTCCTCAGGGTGGAAAGAGCGGCTTCCCCCAGCTCGGCCAACGAGTACAATGGCCTTTTCAACAGTGCTTTAAGGAGGGTCTTTTTGAAAGGCTTAATCTTCAAGTCTCTTATCGTTTTAGGAAGTGAGTTAAAAATCCTAATAGCATACCGTGGGTAGCATTTCAGAGATCTGCTTAGACGACATCGGGGCATATCTAAGTCTACTGCATTCCGTGTCTCATAAGTATGCTGGTCTCTCCTTCTGTCAAAGTCTGTTTCCTTTTCTTTCAGAAGACCTTGGATGTTGTAAACATACTGGCTGACCGCAGTAAGTACTTGTCGTTCTTCAAAAATCGGGCGACAGTGGTCATAGTATCCCACAATAATCAAGTAATCACCCGAAGTGCCATCTTTTGCAGTAGTAAAACCTGATGCGTGGCTGGACAGTGACCCCACAGGACCAAGCCGTATGTTATATGACTGTGAAAGAGGGCGTGGTAAACATTTATCAGATAAGGCAGAGTGATTTCTGATCTCAGTTTTCTCAGAAGATAGATTCTGTGGGAAAGTTTCACACATACCTTTTCTATATGGGAATTCCAGTTACATTTGGAGTCTATCCAAAAGCCGAGTAGTTTTACTGGGTCCTCCTCCTCCACCAGTTAACCCTGTAGTAGTAACCTGTAGTTAGGCTACAGATCAGAGATTGGATTTTATCCTCATTGATTTTAAGCTGAATAGCATTAAACCAATCCTTGGCCTGGGATAGCAGGTATTTCATATCTTCCAACCTTAATTTTCTTGAAATGGCCCATATTTTTCCCCACACTCTATTCTCAAATCCAGCAATAATATATTTCGGTTCTTTGGTCAGTGACCAAGTTTCTGAACCATATAGTACTACTGGAATAGTTATGGTAAGTTTGAATCGATTTTTGTATCTACTGATACCCTGCAGCAGATTTGGACTTCACTAGTAAGTTTTCTAGAGACTCACTACAGCTGTAGATATTTTTAATAGGCCTGCTAACGAAAGTTTTGGTATGCCGACATAATATACTTTCGAACATAAACAAACTAACTACCATCACCTTATATCTCAACCGATAAAGTGCGTTTGCTAAAAAATAATTCCAAAACATTCGTTAAATTTTTCATACCAGGATGAACTTATACTTACGCAATAGTATATTACCGTACGTGACTAGTCCGGAAAATAGGTGTTTACTGGACGATTGTGGTTGTTCCCGTGCGATACCAAGTTGAGTACGGGATTACCATACGAGTCCGGTAAACATATTTTGGACGAGTGACGTACGATATTTTACACCATACTACTAAATCCGTACAAATCCTTATATGTTACCACCGACTAAAGGACTATCAAACACTAGTCATAACCTCTAAGAGAGGTTATATTTTTGTTTATAAACTAACAAAAATAATAGCTAATGTAACGTAATGTAATAGCTATTTACCTTACATGTGTAGTAAGAGCGTTTTTACATCACGCAGGTGAATGTTGTGCATTCGAGCGGAAGCGAGTTACATAATTCACCTAAGTGATGTAAATACGCACTTGTGTAACGTGTAACGTACACGATTTTACCTGACCTGACAATATACAGGGGGTTAGGTAAAACATTTTTCATTATTCATTTCACTTATCTTTTAACAGTAAACAAAAGCTTTTACAAACAAAAGCTAGGATAGGAAAATTCTTTAAAGCGTAACAATAAAATTCAAGCGCGCAGCTGATTTCTAGGGTTGAACGTCGTCGGCTCTATAGAGGTATATTTTTTTTAAGTTGAGCACTCAATGTTATTTAAATGGGTTTCCTTCACCGAGTGCGTTTTTGAAACTTTACTTCACTCGTGAATTGAAGAAGTTGTATACATCACACTTGGGACAGGGAAATTTAATATGGCGGGTTAGGTAAATAGCTATTTCTTTATGCATTTCACTAATTTTAACAGTAACGTTCTTTTACAACACAAGTATCATGAAAATCCGTCAATTAATTAGTTGATGTGAATAAAAAACACCCAAATTTGTAATATTTAAGATATCTGAATTAAATATAAACAAGTTGAACCAATATATCTATATTGGTTGTTTTAAAACATAGACAATGAATGATCAAATCCAATTATATAAATACCATTAAAACAATTATTATTTATATCAACGATTATGTTTCAATTCAATTGAGTTGTGCCACAGTGAAAACAAACAGTTGGAAGAGACAGATCCGACAGGCGGATGACGACCGTGAGATGATAAGCGCTACGTCGTCAATCACGTTAATCTCCCATCGAACCTACAGCCAGTGTATCATCACATAAAACCTACTGCCAGTATAAAATCACATCAAACCTAGAGCTGGTGAAAATCACATGAAACCTAGAGCCAGTGTAAAAACACATCAAACCTAAAGCCAGTATAAAATCACATCAAAGCTAAAGCTTGATTGGGCTTTAGAGGGTTCGTGACAGGAAGTTAAAAAATATTAAAAATATCTAGGAAATATAAAAATATATGAGACTTGACTTGAATGCGGTACTGGACTTGTACGTTGTAAAGTCATAGCAGTCCTTCTCAAAATACAACTATTTAAACTGACCAATCGGAGGAGGAAAAGTATCGTTTGACAGAGAACAAATAAGAAAATGTTGTATACAAGTGGAATTTTGTCCAACATTCGCTTTTGTCATTAAATTCCAAAATTGTTTTCATGGTTCTCATGTTGATGTGAAATACAATTAATTATGTTAATTAATCAGAATTGTAATCAAAACCAGCAACTCCATCAAGCCAATAAGATGCTAATATCGTATTTACACGAGCCTTTGAACCTGGTAGATTGATTACATTTTCCTTATTCAAGCCAACTGAGGTTTTACATAGAACTGCATTGTTTTATAGTTTATCTAGCATCTCTACCTAGCAAAAGTAAATCTTAAGGACAAATAATTTAAGGACAAAAAATTTGTCCTTAAGATTTACTTTTGCTAGGTAGAGATGCTAGATAAACTATAAAACAATGCAGTTCTATGTAAAACCTCAGTTGGCTTGAATAAGGAAAATGTAATCAATCTACCAGGTTCAAAGGCTCGTGTAAATACGATATTAGCATCTTATTGGCTTGATGGAGTTGCTGGTTTTGATTACAATTCTGATTAATTAACATAAGCAATGTTGGTGTTGCAGAATGGGAAAATTTCATTTTAAACTTTTGTAGTAAATGCAGCAAGTAAAAAATTAAAATAACAAAAGCGGCTTTTCATATGTTTATTGTTTTATACACTGCAACTATAGTATTTCTCGTAATAATAAGTTTTAAAGCTTGTTTTTATGTATACAGGGTGTCCCACGAGAGGTGTCTCAAATTGATTACGGGATAACGGCTTAACGTACAAGGATGAAATTAAATTATTTCCCACTAAATCAACCCCAAGGAAAAACGTAAAAATATTTTTAACTTTTTTCAAATACAGGGTGTGCCAAAAACTGAGGGTCACTAGTTCGAATCTCGGAATTTTCAAATGTAAACATATGTCACGTTATACATCATTTTAAAGGTATTTGATAGACAAACATTTTGGCGAAAACCAAAATTAGTTATCTTTTTCCGTTTCAAAATGGCGGCAGTTTTTTTGAAAGAAATCTATATTTTTTTAATACTCTGTATTTCCTATACCAATGCATTTAACACTTCTCCGGTTGCATTTTCTTACTTGTTATGAAATTAGCTTTACTGTGATATGCAACAAGTAACGGTTTTTTGAAATAATAAAAATTCCAAAAAAATTTATTTTTGAAAATTTACAAATGCTCATTGTTCAAAATTTTCAAATAGCAACATATGTCAAGTGGCACATCATTGTATAGGTTTTTCAATTCCTAACAACTTTGTATTTTACACTTACTTCGTATCTCTTTTAGTTTTTGTGTAAATAACAAAAAACCTAATTTTCCTATATCAAATGCATGTTATTTGGGTTTGACACTAAAGGCTTCATTTCATTTAGTGTTGAACCATGTCAAACCCAAATAACATGCATTTGATATAGGAAAATTAGGTTTTTTGTTATTTACACAAAAACTAAAAGAGATACGAAGTAAGTGTAAATTAAAAAGTTGTTAGGAATTGAAAAACCTATAAAATGATGTGCCACTTGACATATGTTGCTATTTGAAAATTTTGAACAATGAGCATTTGCAAATTTTCAAAAATAATTTTTTTTGGAATTTTTATTATTTCAAAAAACCGTTACTTGTTGCATATCACAGTAAAGCTAATTTCATAACGAGTAAGAAAATGCAACCGGAGAAGTGCTAAATGCATTGGTATAGGAAATACAGAGTATTAAAAAAATATAGATTTATTTCAAAAAAACTGCCGCCATTTTGAAACGGAAAAAGATAATTAATTTCTGTTTTCACCAAAATGTTTGTCTATTTAATACCTTTAAAATGATGTATAACATGACATATGTTTACATTTGAAAATTCCGAGATTCGAACTAGTGACCCTCAGTTTTTGGCACACCCTGTATTTGAAAAAAGTTAAAAATATTTTTACGTTTTTCCTTGGGGTTGATTTAGTGGGAAATAATTTAATTTCATCCTTGTACGTTAAGCCGTTTTCCAGTAATCGATTTGAGACACCTCTCGAGAGACGCCCTGTATAAAGTCTAATTATTTTATTATTGTTACATTTAAAGAAAATGTTTATATATTTAAAAGGGAGATATTTATGAATTCTGTCTACTCTTAAGCAGCAATATGCCTCGCATAAACACAAGGGTCGAATATGTTGATTGGGTCGAAAATCGAAATTAAACTTTTCTTATGGAGATTGAACAAGGGGCCAAATTTTAAATCTTACGACAGCCACCCTCACCATACTACTGGACTGATTTACACGCGGGTTGTACAAAAAGAAAGGTTATCGGTCCTATATTTGCAGGTTTTATTAGAATTTTGAGAATATTAATAATTAATTAGGTCAAAAATGGAAATTCAACTTTTCTTATAAATATTAAACATAGGGCTAATCTATCTATATTATACGCTACATTTATTATACTTAAAACTAGGTGAAACCCGTCGAGATTGACGGTCACTTTGAAGGGTTACGTTAATTCAACTAACTGCAATAAATTAGGTGAAATATACATATTTTGAGAATTTAGTATTATTTAAAGAGTAATAAGTGTAAAAACAATAATGATATTAATTTCGTTAGTTGCCAAATTTGGTTGATCATTCAATGATTACAATATTACCCATACTGTACGTCATCGGAGTTATTATTAGTATGTTATATGGTATCTCTTCATTTGGAAGAACCTTTAAATAGTATTAAAATCGTATTGGTGGATGTTTTGTAGTTAAATTAAACACTTCCGTGATTTCATCAGTGTAATATGATTTTATTAGAAAAGAAAATATTTTTTTGGGAAGACATATTCTAACTTCAAAGCATAGAAAACGTACTACTATAACCCAGAATGCCAACCGCATGGTAAAAAGCATTAAGTGTTTTGAGAGAGCTTTGCCTGTCAATCCGTAGGCAGCGCCACCAGCGTTGCTATGCTATTGCATGGCAACGCTGGTGGCGCTGCCTACGGATTGACAGGCAAAGCTCTCTCAAACCGCTTAATGCTTTTTACCATGCGGTTGGCATTCTCTTCAATGGGAGGTATATCCGTTACAGTGTAAGTTTGATTTTTCCTTCGTCACGTCGCGTCAGTTCATATCGTACTTCTGTGCCAATGAATAACCCTCTAGCATAGTTTTGAGAAATTGGTTGTGGGGTTACCGTACTGTTAAAGCTGGAATTCCTTGACATGGGGTATGTCAGTTAGTTGTCTCAGCCTCATCAATAACATAAAGTTGTCAATATAATCTCTCTACGGAATGTTAGGTGTAGTGGAATACTTGAAGTGAAGTTGGCTTTTATTCTTGAACTGTTAGGGGCCTCCTAGTTCATATGGTCTTGCGGCTTCATTGTCAACAAATAATGCAAATGACATAGCATTGGGACATTTCCTAAAAGCAAAAATACTGTAAATTGGCTGTTACGTATATATTGCCGTTTACATATTGTTAATCAACGTATCTTATAAAGGATTATGTGATCTAGTTTAAAAGGAAGGAAGGAAGGAGTTTGAAATGAGGCCCCAGGTTCGATCCCCGCCAAGTCACCAATGGATTTTATCTAAGTGATAATGCCGCAACCCCTAGGTCTAGCCTGAAGTAATGTGAAAAACAATCCCAGGTTCGTGCCTAGCCTCCTAGGACAAAAACAAAGTTTAAAAGGAATATGACCTTTCTGTCATGACAGTAGCTGCTTAAATAGTATTTTCTCTTTGTACCATATTTTACAGCCAAAATGTCGTGTTATTTTCAATAATTTTACCAAACCAGTGTGCCAAAGTCCGTAATATAGGCAGGTGCAAATAATTTGTCAAGATACCATATGAGGCAAGGTTTCTATGTTTTGATTTTATTAGACGCGATAAGAGCAGATATTTCTACATAAATATTTGATATGTGTGGAATAATATGATAAAATGTAGGAAAAAGTGATGAAAAAGGCAGACACCAACCCGTACAATACATAAAAGATAGTTCAATGAGAAATAATTTAAGAATTGCTGTGATAAAAGGATTTTCCACTGATTTCGTAATGGAACGTTATATTGCAAAACATGACATGATAAAGAAGAAAATCAATTTTGAAATCAGAAAATAACATTGCAAAATACTTATTTGGTGGAATTTAGTAACTCCCAATAAAATGTGTGTTGTTTGAAATACAATTTAAAAATGAACAGCTGTTTCATTGAAAAGAATTATTCACATGGCCAGAATGTAAACAACTCTGTGGAGGGATCTTTAAAGGCTTCTGGGGCAGAGTCCTAAGGGATTTTGCGTAGTTTTTCTTTTGATAACTCATCTACGGACCAAGACCTTTCTTTGGACACCTCTGCCAAGTTTCTACGCCCAGCCGGTTTCTCAAATCGGTGGGGACAACGTTTCCAATGAAATATTTAGATTTCCCCATGTTAATCTTAAGGGAGAACCTCCAATTTCGATGGCCTGTGGGGCAAAGCCCGAGGATTTGTATTACAGGAATTGGTGAAAGGGGGTGTCTACACAAAAAATACGTTATTTTGACACGTCATTTGTAAAAATCCGTCCATTATTAACGGAGGAGTAGTGTTTCGTAGTAATCGCCTTCACGTATTATATATAATTTTGACACGTCGTTTGTAAAAATCCGTCCATTATTAACGGAGGAGTAGTGTTTCGTAGTAATCGCCTTCACGTATTATATATAAGGATTATTGCAACATTACATTTTTGACAAAGTCCCTTGGGCTCTGCCCCAGTGGCTTTTAAAATTACTAAGTCATCCTTATAAAGAACATATTTGTTTACATTATGATCAGCTTTATAATTTAATTGCTGTTAATATTTTAGAATATTAGAACCGAGAAATTCTAGACAATTTGATATACTAAAAAGAAAATAAATTTTTAATGTTTAAATGTATTTTTTTTAAGAGAATTAACTGAATTAACAGTATGCTCCACTTCTTGAGAAATAATTTAAATAGCCGGTTTCCAAACTGTGGAAACATAGGAAAGTCATTGAACACAACCCAGAAGAAGAAATTGAAATAATGTTTATTTTTAGAATTTATAATCGTTATTATGGACAACCTAATGCGGCTATGAATGGGAAACATTGGTAGAAAATACTAAACAACAAGATCAGATTTCAAAAAATGATAAGATATTTATTTACAATAAATGTTTATTTTAACGAGCTGTTATGTACATCGTGAGTATTTCCATAATCTTTGAGCCGACTCTTTTAAAGTTATCGGAAATTATTTCTGATATTAGTTTTAAAATAACACCTGTATTACATGGCAATTGCTCGAATTCGAGCAACAGGTACACTGGTTCTTTATATTAATAGGCAAGCATGTTTGTTGGAAACATTTTTTCTCAGATCTTGTGCATCGCAGAGAAAATCTACGCATACTGTTAGAAATATATTTGCCTTCAGATGTGCATAATCGCTTTATAGATTAAAATATGCTCAAAAATACGCCTAAGCACAAAAAATGAATTTAATTTTTTTAATTAACATAGGCCTTATAGGCTGCCATGTTGGTGACGAAATAACAACACAAATAAACATAAAATCAAAACAAATGGAAGAAATTCCAATAACATGTTTTATTTACGGCGTGGGGTTAAAATAGAGAAGTTTGCACAATACACACATACTTTTGTTCGAGTTTTCGACCATATGGCAAGCTCTAATTTGAGATTATTTGTATGGATAGTTTTAATTATACTTCATAAATGGTATTAGAACGAACAATGTGGACAATTAATTATTGAGGTTTGTTCTTTCAATAAACACTTACATTCAAATTTATTTTGTGATAAAATAGGGGCTCTTAAATTTTCATACTAGCCCACTCATTTTAGTAAAATGGAATCTTTTAAGAAAGGATTCTGCGCGAATCTATTCAATGAGATCTAGAAATTGGATAAGGTCTGGAAATATAATCTAGATGCGAATGCTTAAGCTGCGTCGGCTTATACGTGATACATTTGTAGTATGATATTGGGTACACCGTAGTAAAGACCTCTGATCCCTCATTCCTGAAAAAATAACTTTTCCCTTCTAATCACAGGCAAAGAAATAATGCTGCAGTGATGGTATTTAAAAAAGCTTTTTTAACATATTTTTACTTAGACGTTCTTTAAAATTATTTTCTTTCACCTTTTAACTTTCTTTTATCATAAATGTTGATTGCTCTTGCAGCTTTACTAAGAATTAAAGGTGAACATGAGCACTATTAATTTACTCAACATAAAAAATAGCCGAGTGTACTTCTAAGTCAACACGCGGATTGCCATCAAGTCGTTGGGAAAGCCTGTCTTGCGTGCTTGTTGCTTTCAAAGGTTAACATGTACACTGCCTTTGTGACATAATGAGCATAAAATACGAACTTGTACATTACCTGAGTCTTACCGAATAACTTAACGAAAGCTATTTAATTTTATTGGAAAGAGTGATTTTAGCTATAGTAGTATAAGCCAATAGTAAACAACGATTAAATGACGACGTTATAACGCCCAGCCAATGATTTAAAAACAATGTGATTAAGAACGTTATAACACTGAAAATCATATAATTTCTGATTCAGCAGATGTAAGTTCAACCCACAAAGAAGTCGATATCGCCCTAGGGAATTGGTTCTCACTCATCGTTCATCTTTTGTCTGACCATTGCAGCTCGTCGGTCTATAGTCTGTTATTAGCGCTCGTGATTTTTGTTTTCCATGATCTATTGTTTCTAGTTTGAACTATGTGACATTTAGAACGTATTATCTGATGAAATCATTTCTTCAATTATTTAGAGACTGTTAGTAGTTAAGAAAACATATTTAGTATAACGTGTAATATAAAAATAGTATCCATTGCAGCTTTTTGTTACATCGAGGATATTAATGTGGCTTAATTGGAATTTGGGACGTGCGCTCTGTAAATTCTAAATGCTAAGTGTTTGTTGTAAGCTCACAACGCTTTTTAACCGATTAAAAATAGTACTATGTGTTCTAAACTATGATACGAATTTATTAGATTTAGTGTTATCGTTTCTGACTCTTATAACAGTAATTAAATATCCGAATTTGATTTTAAATTACCTTTTTAATACTTTGATGTGTTTATTGTCAGTTTAGAATCAATAAATGTTTATTTGCTTTCGAAATTGAAACATAATTGTTAATTTATATTTTTAATAGTTAACATTTCAAAACAAAACATATCTACAACGTGTACGATTATTAAATTTACTAAATTATAAAACAACAACAACGGTTAACACTAAGCAACATTTCGACTCATTATTTAAGAAACAAATTAATTACATTATAGATTCATTCATAAATTTCACTTGTTAAATATTCCTTGTTGTCTAAATTAAAAAGGCATAATAAAAATATATAAAACTTAAAAATTGGATTTAGTTTATTACTTTGATATTACAATGTGTCTAAGATTAATGATTGATGGAGGCTAGATATGTCACCAGTTATCATTGCTTGCAGTGGCCGTTCCCGTTGCATTGGTCCTGGAAATGGAAGCATTCATCAACTTGTGGATTATATATTTTAATCTGTCATCAAGCATATTTTACATAGTAAAATATATTTTCCCACTAGGGCCTCAAAGGTCTCAATCAGCATTGTCCTAACAGATTAGAGTTACTACAACCATTGACTATACACCTCTACTCTACTATCTATTTTATTTATTTATGTTACTAGTCGAGGGGTATAGCCAATACTACAATGCAATTTTTATCTCAATTTATTTCCTACTTAAACAATAAAATACGTTATGACCCTCTCTCCTTAAGTGATTCAGATTAATTGTGAGATTTGAACAATATTTACTAAAAAAATCCTCTTCATGTTATAAATAATATTTTGTAAAAAATTGTTTCTTTTCACCTAATATGCTAAATTGCTCTACTACATTTTAGACTATTATTTATTGTATACAGCGTTCTTTGTTATCTTTGTTACTCAGGAATGCCAGTATTTTTTTGTCAGTAAAAGTCATCGGAGCTGCTTTTTCCCCTTGTAACTATATTAAGGAATAAAAGGCTCCAACTATATACAAGTACCACAAAGAATTAACAATGGCTATATTTATTCTAGTGTAATAAAGAAGTGGTGATAACCTTGGAATATTTGATATCATACCCAGGAGAGGACCAGGCTGCACCTTGCTCGGAGATCACTAAGTTTTCTGACGGGCTTCTGAAGAAAAAAAAAAACAAAGGTGATAAAGTGCATTTAAAAGCCTGAAACACACGTTTCTTGGGTTCTTAATATATAAACTCACCTTAAAATAATAATTAATACTTTTCTATTCATAATTTTCTGTCCTAAATGTGGTGAATTGAGTAATGCAAGTAAAATATGTTGAGCTTTGTTATAAACTTTTGATCCATCAACCAAGAATAGTTTTATTAACATTACTGGCTTAAAATAATGTTTGTTATTATATTCTATTATTATCCTATACTCTAATATGAGTAATGTTAGCTTGTATGCTTGCACTAAGATCTCGAAAACATCTTCGACGATTTTCTTCTAATGTTGTAAATTGTTATATTTCCGGCCTAAAAACGTGTTTACTGCAGTAAGAACTGCCAACAAAAATATAATTACGTAGAAAAATGAAACTGAAAGTCAACGGTTTTTTAACATTGGCCTTATGGGTTGCTAAGTAACCATGTTGGTTGAACTAAATAACATTGGACAAGGTAAACGACATAATGTACAATTGACGTTATAACACGGTTATTTAATTTATAACACGTTATCTTACAGTCTGATAATGTAGACTCGTAATATGTGTAGTATACTAAGCCATCCACAGTATAATAGTAAATTACAATATACAGTACAAAGGGGAAACATCAGTTGTAACTATTGAGCAAAGATTACAATGAAGATTACTCGATACATGGTAGTAAAGGCTTGCAGTGCGGAGTTGGGGAAGCGTGTGTGGCAGTTGGATTAATGTATCTAAAATACTAAAATGCTATAGGAAGGGAGTGGAACAGGTCTAAAACGTAGGAAGCGGTGAAGAAAGTAGTAAAGGCGAGCAGTGCAGAATGTGGGAACTGTCTTTGGCAATTCGATTAGTGTATCTGCAATCCTAAATGCTATGGGAACGGAGGGAAACAGGTCCACGATGTAGGGAGTGGTGAAGGAAGTATCAAAGGCAAGCAGTGTGGAGTGTGGAAATGGAGAAATGTATCTGCAATACTAAGACTGCTCTCAGAGTAAACTGAAGATTTTTCCCGAGCAAAGCTCGGTCCTCAGGTACTATACTCTTATATGAGCAATGTTAGCTTGTAAGTATGCTTGCACAAAGATCTCATAAACGGCTAAAACTGCCAACAAAAATCTAATTACTAAAAAAAGTAATTGGAAGTAAAAAGTGTTTATCACTACCCTTATGGGTTGACGAGTAACCATATTCGTTGAACAAAATAACAAGGAAAAAGTAAACAAAAGACTCGTAACATGTGTTTATAACAATCCAAAGTCTATTTAGGAAATTACAAAATACAGTACAAAGGGAGAAACATCAGTTGTTACTATTGAGCGAAGTTTATACTGAAGATTACTCGATATAAGTGAAAATTGTTCCTATCAAATACTGATTATTTTACTTGGTTCTCTCCTATTAAACCATAATCCCCGAACAACAGAAATCTTAAGCAAACTTTGGTTTACAGTGAAATAAATATTTAATAATCTTATATTTATTTTAGTAAATTAGAATTTAAACAAAAATATTCAATCATCTGTTTTCAAACTGACATAACAATGTCTATGTAAACATATGCTATTAATGTTATTATAGATGAATGATTTTTACCCTCGACGTAAAATAAATTGACGTGGTGTAAATAGCTCCAAATTCCCATTATAATAAATTAAAATTCCAGTGAAACTTAAATAATTAAAGACAAAATTAATTGTAAATAAAATGTGAATTGCCTTTATATTGCTTTTAAAATGGAAATAAACTACACCGAGCCATGGTGTTATAAAAGTCCCTAGGTACTTAAAGATTATTAGAGCTCCGAAATTTCTAAATACAGTTTGCCTACCAAAGATACAAATCAACCAGAAGACGATCCCAGAGGAACCTGTCTTCCTGTCAAAGTCTGTAAAAGTCTTCTGTCATAGCCAACTGGGATTGGATTGCTACATGTTTCTCTGACTTGTGACTTCTCAATATACTTCCTGACAATATACATCCAATTCCTCCGGATTGTGTTAAATGTGTACATAAAATTTAGTGAATAATATAAATGAATAACATTCATTTTTGTTTAATTTATAAATACTTTAATTAATTCCAACAAATATTAATCTAACGCATATTTTCGAGAATCACAAGCATTAGTCTGTATGTAAATGGGCTACCCACCCAGAGGATCTGCAGCCCTGAGCCCTGTAGTAGTCAACTAGCTTAAGACACACCGGCGTCGCCACCAACAGAACTATCAGGCACCACATGGAGGCGAACCAGAACCCGTTCTGTAAGAACATACGGAAGTACATATTTATCTGGTAAACTTGGTAAGAACAGTTTCATCACGAATACTTGAAAACAAGATTCAATTGTGTACACTACGAATTCAGTGTTAAGCTTGTAGGAAATGTAGATTTTTCATTCTACCTTTGAGAGGAGAATAAAAAATAATCCAGAGATTACACACTAAAAATAATACTGTAAGATAGTACTGAAACATAATTTTCTAAGCAAATGGTAGAGATGCTTTGACTTTTCAATTTACTAGTGGAAATAAATTAAGCAGTTTTGTGATTTTTAGCTATTTCGACCGTGTGGTAATCTGGGTTAAATATACAAGTTTAATACATTTGTGTAAAACAAATACAAATAACGTAGGTATGATGGATATCATGGAGTCGAGGAATATGTTATAACAGGAGTACCTACTAGTGATACAAAACATTAATTTTAAATTTCAAAACATTACTACGCCACTGTTATGATTTCGAATTGAAGGTCGCAATTCAATTCCAATGAATTCTTGTCGAACAGTAAACTAGTAATGGACACTGATAATTGACGACTTTTATACATTTCCCAAAACATTTTCAGATTTTTGTTGCTTTAACACATTGAATTTGCAAGTTAATATTTAATATTACACTTGTGGTATTAGTGTTCCACCCACCAGGGGATCCATGGTGTGTCGACAGAGGAACAGCCTAGTGGTATTGAAGATGTCCCACAGAGGTCGACAAGTAGCTACGTTGGAGCTGACAGAGTCGGTCACGTGACGTCTCAGCTGATCCACGTAGTTCAGCAGCCGGTCTACGTACTGACGACTCTTCTGCGATACAACAAAGAGAAGGTTATCAGCAACGAGTATTGCACCCACCTTGGAGCGATAATGTCACCATCAGATATAATTTTGGTACAGTATAAAGGTATAATTTAGTTACTAATTTATTATTTACCAGCAACAACTTTTTAAAATTTATTCTCTTGAGGAACATGATCTTTATATATATACGTAACTAATTATCCTTTACAGAGCTGAATATTTGGATGTATACAAAACAATTATTCAAACTTTTTACAAACAAAATAGGCCTGACCAGATGCGCAACAAGTGAGTAGTATCATTTGTCTATGGTAGTGTTGCCTAAAACGCGGATTGACGGATAAAAAAAATACAGTTCTCTACGTGTAACGAGTGTTTAAGCAAGTCTCTATCTCTATAACACGGCATAATACAAGCATTGTTGGTTTTAGAAGGGAGAACAAATCGTGTAAAAGCAAAGACTACAAAATAAGCTAGACCAGATGAGTAGTATAACCTGAAACACAATTAATGGACACACAAAAGAAATTCGTACAGTTCTTGATGATATGCTGTGTATGTAATACGACTCTATCTCTGTCACACAGCATATTGACAATTCATCATTCACTGAACATCATTCTGTATTAGAAGTGAGAGATATTTTCGTGTAAGACCAAAGAAATGTAAGTGATTGGAAAGGTAATGACATTATGTACATACACGTTGAGCAATCGCTTCGCCTTGGCTGTTGATGAAGAACTGGATGGTCTTGAGATGGGAGAGTGACTGGTTCACTTGACGCTGCAGTGGCCCTGTCTGCACCTCGAGAGCCGTCAGTTGGTAGACTAAAGCATCCTGGAAACAACAATGTCAACTGTCAATACTTAATCGCAAAACTTTCCTTAGTTCATAATACCATGCCTGCCGCAATACTACAAGCTCTGCAGCGTCATGTTACTCCTCATATTACTCCTTCATATTGGCGCTTTACTTTGTTAGTGAAATAGAGATCGAGACGAGTACTATGCTTTGTCCAGTACATATTTATTAGGGATTTACTTGGTGATGCAGTATAGAGTTTAGTTTAAGTATGTGCTTGAAAAACAAATGCTTTAAGCCTTATTTATTCATACAAGTCGGTTATAAAGGAGTTCTCGTATACAACTTTTGAGTTTTTTTATGACGTCAACTAAAAAATTGAAACGTATGTAGCTAGTTAGAGATTTAGTATGTATTGTATACGATGCCAGCAATAATAACTAAAGACCCTATAAACAGTCTAGCCTCGGTGACCCAATAACAGAAGTGTCAGAAAATGCAACTAACTTCCTTTTGTCGGTGTTCTTCCGACTGTATTAAATTAATCCTAACCTAGTTTCAAATACAAACAAAATCGTTTGTATTCTGTTTATTCAAACATACCATTCATTATAAGTTTTATTTGAAAATTCCTGTAGCAAATTCCTCTTATTTTGGGGTCAAAATATATTTATATCGTACTAAATATGAAAGGTTCTCATTTACTAGTGATGTACACATTTTCATAGTCTCGGTACCAGTTTATGATCATAATATATCCTCGATACATAACTATATAACGCTAATTCAATTCTTCAGAGGAAAGCTGAAAACGTAAATACAATAGTTTGTTGAAGATGTAATACTTAAGATCTATGATAAGAACTGTGACTTAAACAAGAAAATTGTATTGTTTTTTACGTGCCGGAATCGCAGGTTATTACTGTAAATTAAATAAAACTACCATTCCAATGTAACCTTCCAAAATAGAAACTGGGGAAATCAGGTATGTACGGTACTGTCATGGAATCCCAACTGTATGTAAATTTAAAGACCGGCCAAATGCCTGCTAATTGCCTTTGAATTTTGTATCGGACAGATATGTTTTTAAATAATCACCACTTGCAACCTATGAGCAAAAGTCAATTCGGAGTTCCGTTGGGTTTTTACACGTTATCACGTCAAGTAACAAATTTGAAATCGCACGAAATTTGTATTTAACATTTTTGAACGCAACATTTGCTTATGAAGTAACATAATATGACTGGGTAGCTGAGTGGTTATAGAGCTCACCTAACAACGAAAACGTTATCGGATCGATCCTGACAAAAGTCAGTAGATTTTCTATGTTCCTGATCATTGTACTTTAAATAAATGATCCTGGTTAATAAACAGCTGATCTTAGTCAATAACAAAACTAAAAAGCTCGTCTCACACCATTCTACTCACATCCTTCACTCATATTCGGTTTTAAATACGCATATGAGTGGCGTTTCCATCTCAATTGATAATGATAATAAAAATAACTACTGTTACATTTCCAAAGAAGAATGTTTCTCAAGTTTCGGCTTAGGCACATCACTTATATTGGTGATGAGTTAGAAAATTAAACTTTGCATCCAAAGATTGCTCTAAAACTGTCCCACCTACAATTCTCGTCAAGTCTTGCTTAGCAAATTCTTGATCTTGATCAGAAAATTTTGATCTATTTCTTTTGTCTTTCTCCATCTAAAGCTGTGGCCTGTTTCTAGACCCTAAGATGCGACTAATATGACTTTTAGTCTCCAGTTTCTTACCCGAGTTTAGTTTGAAATCACAATCCCATGCAAGGAAGGTAACGCTGAGTTTTTCAGCACTTTTTATAAGAAATATTGAAAATCAAATAGTTAACATGGGAAATATAATTCATAAAACCGATAAAGCTTTTAAATTGAATTCGTAAGCACAGCATTTAAACCTACCTAAAAACATGTTTTGATTATGAAACTAAAAAAATACATTCATAAAAGAAGAATTTGCTATTTAATTTTCGTAAAAAATCGCACGGATACCCCTGTTATTTTAAATTTTCCTTATGACATAACAGCATATTTATTTAAGGATGGTGGAAGAAAAACAGCTTGTTGATCACATAATTCTAAACTATTATTATTATAATTGGTTAACAGAAACCTTATTTTAAAATAAGTTGTCAACTAAACACAATGTTTGGTTTCGTTGTTCATCTTTTCAATCTTTACCTTCTTGCTCTCTAGCGGCCTGATGTGAGAGTCTATGAGTCGTCTGGTGCGAGTACTGAGAGTCTCCATGCGAGAGGCCACTGCCAGGTCTCTCATCTGGTTGCCGATGTTATCCAACTGACGAGCAAACGAGTCCATGTCCTTACCTGTCACTGGACGCGACATCTGAAACGCACCATAACATCCAATTTTAGACTATTTACTTTTGACGCTTTCTTTCGTAACTTGAACTATTTTTCTCATTTTGTACGATAAATTTAACGCAAAACAAACTAAAGGCTTCATCCACTTTTAGTGACTAAAAAAATACAGGGTGTCCAAAATACTACAACTTACATAATACAAGGTGGGATGACAGAAAAATAATGAAGCCTGAAAAAAGGTTGGCTGACACCTTGTTCGTTGTATCTGCTAGTCAACAATTTTAATTTTTGGTCACAACTCACAATATACACTCAGGTGACAAACTTGTCAACAATTATGAGTAAAACTAAACTTTGAATGTGGCGGATACAACCATCACATGTAGAACCGCTTTCGTTAGAAAGTTACAGGCTTAGGTATGAAATTATACCACTCTACTGTGGACACCATGCAATACTGTTGAATATTACATGTATAGGAATTACTGCTTCAATAATGTCAAAATGTTTAGAATTATTTTTCTGATAACGATTTGAAAGTGAGTTAAAGTACAGCCCGTTACTTAGCAGTAGCAGCATAGTTCACCTGTATGCGATGCTCAGTAAAGTTGACTGACAGAGTGGTCAGCAGATCGCCCAGCTGATCCTGAAGCACCGGACTCAGTACCTCCAGACTGCTGAGGTTCGCTCTGACTGAGCGCAGCTGCATGCTGACGGATGACCATCGGTTCTGATCCACAGCAGCCTCCACATCAAACACTCGCCCTAGCCCCAGAGTCGGGTACAAGGCATGGTTCTCTCGACACTCCCTGAACAAAACATCCACCATAGGCTACAAATCATGACAAAAACTCTAACTTATACACTTTACTTTCGAACTGTTTTTTGTTTTGTTTTATTAGTACAGTATATTCAATAATTTCAAAACCAATACTAAGATATACACTGGTAAACCTAGACACTGTAAATATATAAAATAAACATACAACCCACTAACCAGAAGTTTTTATTTAAATAAATAAAAAAAAACAAATCCTAATCAATGATGGTATTTTTAATAAAAATGAGATCTGATAGGGTTGTTGATCTTTGATACGTAAAACAATAAAATTCATTTTGTAAAACTAAATTGACAAGTCGAGATCGATGCAATCCTCTAGATTGTAATACTAGGACAGCAGGGAAGCCTCACTTGGTTGGTATTTGCAGTGAGGGAGGGGGGACTGCAGGGATGGAAATGTTGATTACTTGTTACATTACGTGTGGTCTTACCGAGGAATAACTCGAATGTTCACCTCCCTAACAAGCAGAACAAGAAAACTTCACGCAATCTATGTCTGTATTACTGTGAGTTATTTAACATCCGTACAATCAAATAAAAAGCATAAGAAAGTCTATTACTACAGTAGAATGTTGGTTTGGTTTAGTACTTAGGGCATATTTTTTTATATTACATTACATTTCGAACAGGGTCTTTTGATTTGAGCAACAAACAATTTTCGTATAGTTAATTTCGGATACAGTAAATCAATGATAACAGCATTGAGTCATACACGTTGTTTATGTACGGGAATAATATAATAGACAAACTAGCCAACAGTGGGTTATATACTGCCAAAAACCTGCTAATCACTCCTGTGTATTGCTAAACTTTTTGCAGCAAGTTGGTACCCCAAACCAGACAATCAAAAATGTTCTACTTGAACGTTGTTGTACAAATACTTTCTTGTCAAAATATTTTAATGACAAATCGTATAGGCCTTATAGATGACTAAAAACATGTTTACTGTCAAAATATTCATAAATAGCCGTTGACTATATATGGATTTAATTCCTCCCACTAATTACTATTTTATAGACCAACTTGCTGAAACATTAGCAGAAAAATAGTAGGTACTTGTCTCATTCTCGTACTATGTGCGCTCTTCTTAAGCAGTCACCGAGAGGTTATTTACTGTGATTAGTCTAGACTATAAACCAACGGTAGAGGATGCGATCTTTGACTACCTACTCCAGTACATGTCTTATAGGCACGTCCAGAGTGTCGTTGCCATAGATGACGTTAGCTATGAACCCTCCCTTGGGCTGGCTGTAGAATACTCCAGGCTGGTCCACCAGGCGTGTTATCACGTGGTAGTCTGGCTCGTCGTACAGAGGTCGACAAACAAACACCTCCCCGTGGCCACCGAACAACATCCCCACCAGAGCCACCGACCACAATGCCGTAGACAGTAGACACACCAGAACTATCGTCCTGTAATAGTTTCACCTATTACAACATCCTATACACCCACATGAAAACGTTAAACAACGTTGCTTATGCAACGGCTAAAGACCCTATAACAATAAACACAGCCCATCAACCACATCACTTGAAATCAAAATACGAGAGATAAATGAAAATTATCTCACTTGGATACCCAACATTGCATTTAAACCTACCTATAAAAATGTTTTGATTATGAAACTAAATAAATACATTCATAAAAGAAGAATTTGCTATTTCATTTTCGTAAAAAATCACACGGATACCCCTGTTATTTTTAATTTTCAACAGCATATTTATTTAAGGATGGTGGAAGAAAAACAGCTTGTTAATCACATAATTCTATACTAATATAATTATAACTGGTTACCAGAAACCTTATCTTAAAATAAGTTGTCAACTAAGCACAATATTTGGTTTCGTTGTTCATGTTTTCAATATTTACCTTCTTGCTCTCCAGCGAGTAACGTAAAACCACTCCTATGCGTAAATATATTTATCTAAAGTTATATTGATAACTTGTATAACTTGATATTTAAATATTTAATAAGGTCTCCTTTGCCTCTGCACATGCATGATACTTCTATGTTACTGTGTATAGTGATGTGGCATTACATTCTGTTGAGGTCAGGGCTGTTTTGGCAAATACACGACAGCAAAAACAACATTTCAATGCAGATAAACACAATGTAAGTGGGGGCTTAGGGGTTATAACAGGTCTCCTTATAAATTATGGGGGTATTAGGGTAGAGGTTGAATATAATATATATGTGGGGGTATTTATTATTGTAGCATGTATTTATTTCATACGTTATCTGGTATACACAGCGGGTTAGTAGAAATCTTACTAATCTTTTCTCATCTTACCAATATTGTAAATGTGACTACAGGACCAATTTCTTTACAATTTTTGCAAGATTCAACCAAATATACAAAACATGGACTTTGGCCAATTTTTTAATCTCTCCTAAGGCTCCATCACTGGCTACCAAAGTTTCCATGTTGATCTTATAAATAAACTAACTAATAGAAGTAGTAAAATAATGTATAAATCAAAAACTTTTTTTAAAACAAAACGTTTTCATACGCTCTAAAAAGTAGAAAATAATTTATAAATATATGGAAAGTATAAATACTTGTAAGATTTAAAACGAAAAAAGTGGGGTGCATGCAATAGATAATTTACAATTACCTTCACCTATTGAACTAATGTATTATTATCAATTGCAAGCACCCCATGTTTTTCGTTCTAAATCTTACAAGGATTTATACTCTCCACATATTTATAAATTATTTTCTACTTTTTAGTGAGTTTGAAAACTTTTTGTTTTAAAAAAAGTTTTTTATTTATACATTATTTTACTACTTCTATTAGTTAGTTTATTTATAAGATCAACATGGAAACTTTGGTAGCCAGTGATGGAGCCTTTTTGTTTTAAAAAAAGTTTTTTTTCCTACAGTCACCCGACAAAGTTGGCTTCCCTGTACTGTTTATAGTACAGAAAGCTGCTAATTGCTGCATATTTATACTTTGCCGTACGGTTTATACTTTGCCGCACGGTTTATACTTTGCCGCACATCAGGATTCCAACCAAACAACACAAAACAGCGTGGTTTTATTATGCACGTAATCCGTGTACGCTTGGAAATAGGTTGGCAACACTTAAAGATAATAATACTATGAACAGCTGATTGACTATTATAACTACGATTTAACCTGTCATTTCGTGTTTATAGTTTTGGTATTTCTGAACTTTCTGGACTTTTCTTTTAAACGTTTTTAAAACATTCCTACGGTCTTAATAAACAAGAAAATACCTTTAAAGCATTTTTTTTAGGCGCGGAAACCACTTCAAATTACAAAAACATACGGAACTATATTCTCAAAAGACGGAGCACATTTCTTGCCGAGGAAAAATAGCGGAGTGATACGGACCACGGGTACTACTTTCTCCAGGGCACCATTTGTGTAATTGTGTTGCTAGCTGAACCTAAAAACGTGTTGTATAGTGTTTGAAAGACTAATTATTTATGTTTTATAGTGACTGTAGGAAAAATATAATGTGTAACACGAGTGAAAAAGGCCTTTGCTGCACTCGAGATCATTCCGCACTCGCCTGCGGCTCGTGCGTAAACATTGCTCTCGTGTGCAGCAAAGTGCCACTTTCACCATTAGTTACACAAATAACTATATTTATAAATTATTTTCTACTTTTTAGTTTAGGAATCTAAGGTTTATTTGAGTTTCTTTTCATATAATTATGTATTAGATTGAATGTATGGCCTACCTACTAACTATAAATATATCAATCTATTTAATTTATTGTTTACTTTATAGAATACTAAATAAATAACAATCGACATTATTAACAAACACCTTTATATCTGCACTCAGATTGTTTATCTTTATTTTAAAATGTTTGTTTGTATAAAGAATCTCTTGGGAGCATTGTACCTCTTAACCTCTGCTCTTTGAACTGTTAAATTTAAGTATGTACAGCTGACTTAAATTAATTAATATATTTACATTTTTTTCAAATGTAAACATGGGAAATTTGGAAGCCCATGGGGCGTAGCCCAAGGGAAATATGAAAATTAAATGATATAATATTGCATTGTATCCATTTGTGAGCTATGTTTCGAATTTCAAGTCTCTAACTCGTCGGGAACTTCGTTTAAAATTCATATCAAAATTTGTAGGAAAGCGAGGTAAAAAAACAAGCCCATGGGGCGTAGTCCAAGGGAAATATGAAAATTAAATTATATAATATTGCATTGTCTTCCATTTGTGAGCTATGTTTCAAGTCTCTAGCTCATCGGAAAGTTAGTATACAATTGATTGCAAAATTTGTACCGGACAAGAAAGCGAACTAATAAAAACGTTTTAATAAATCAATTGTTTGTGATTTATTTACATTGTGGAAATTTGGGAGTTGTGTAGTGTTAGGACATAGCCTCCTCTAACACAAGGCCGCGGCAAGACAAAAGTGGCAACGCCGCAGCCCCGTCCCACCGAGATAACTGAGCTGCCTAGAATGAAAGTGGTGTAAGTCACCTTAGTTTGGAGTAATTTTTGTTATTATGACATAAAAAGTTTAAAACCCCACGTTATATAATGAAAGTGGTGTAAGTCACTGAAACGAAGTTTTGAGTATTTTTTTTTTTTGTGAAACAACTTTTAAACAAATCCAGACTATATATATATGTAGAAATGGTTTTGGCTTAACATTTTATTAGCATAAAACATTATATTTAAGTCAGATACCATATATGGCTTTAAGTGACTTACATCCCTGTAATTCTCAGTACAAAAGTTGTTTTGGTTAGTTGATACTTTTGGTGCTGCTCCTGGTGGCCAGTTTTTGAAATATTGACTAACACCACCATCATACTGAACAGAAGAGCTAAAAGGAGCCCAATTTTGTATATAACTCAGATTTGCAAAATTTATACTTGCGCCACTTTCATTCTAGGCAGCTCACTGTTAATCTAATTCACAATGTGTCTTCACAATGTTTATGTTTACATGTTTGTTATTACTGTACAAACCGTAATTGAAAATTTACGGTCGATGCAACTTGGACAAATGCCAACGACTACATAACCAAAATATTCGTAATTTAAACATTATATTATATTAAAAGGATGAATAGTTGATAACATGATTTTGTAGGGCGAGGCTTGCTATGTAATTGTTTACCCTGTATAACGCTTATGAGTCAGCCCTATTAGATGTGTAAGCTACTTACATCAGGATGGTAGGACCTGCAGCCTTCTCCGAACCACAGCAGCCACAACAAAGACTACACAATAACATCGTCCAGACCATGAGCACGGCCGCACCTCCTCCTGGAGGCGAAAAGAGATAGTAATTTAAAGCTCTTCCCCAACCAATTATGTTATAGATGTACTTAAAAATCTGTAGTCAATTTCGAACGTATGTGCAACATTTAGATCATGTTAGGTGCTCAATTTCATAATCAGGGAAGTGAAATATGAATTTATCAGTTTGAGAGACTAAGTTTTATTTATACTATCATGTGCCAATCTTAAATAACTCACCCATGCAGATGATCCATCTCCAATACTCAAACTGGTTAATATCCTGCATCCAGAAGCCTGACTGGTATTTAGCCTCGCTCACCTTCTCTGTCATGTCCCTGACTAAACGTTCCAGTGCAACGCTGCGGTCGTCCACATCCGCTCTCTGACGTATTAGTTGCCGCCGGGCCGCTATTATCAACACAAATACAGATGACAATTAATGTTTAATACAATATCACACACACAGGATAAAGAACAACGTAATAATTCACAAGAAACCACAAAAGTGCACAATTAGAAATAAATCACAAGAGTGTATGGTTACAAAAAATCACAAAAGTGTAGTTTATGGTTTTGTTGATAAAAAATGCATCGTTACTTGTTTAATAAATTTTGTATAGACCATTTTTGGTTTCTAGTTACATTGATAAACTAAAAAATATAACTACAAAACACTAACACAAACAAAAAACTACAAAAAAGGTATTTTACTGAGACACTGGGTTCTATGAGACATGTTTTACCCTCCCTAGCGTCTCTCGTATCAGTCACAACCCTGGAAGGGACCGAGGTGAAGCGAGCCTTGGCTTCTGCTGATGCCGTCTCCAGCCCGATACCTCCCATCCGGCGCATGCGGTGTAACCTGTTATCGTTCTTGAGCTGCAAAGACGAATAAATTAAATTAACCAACGATATTATGTTGGTTTTCACATTTAAAACACACCTCAGTGAAAACACTAGCGTCTAGACTGCCAGTGCAACTCCGAGGATCGTGGATCAGAGGCGCTGTAGCACCACCGCACCATGTCGTACGCTTCCGAATCATACCGGCTCATCAGCATAGCCTATCTAACTGTTCGCGGAATATTGTTATCTCTATCACTGTCGCTGTCAAAACGTATAATTTGTAGGTTTAATTAAAATTAAATATAATTAAACTGCCATAACCTAACCAAACTAACCAAACTTGCTGATACTGTAATGATAAACTCGAATGAAGGTTTACTAATCGAAAAAATAGCTCTGTTCTAAAAACAAAATTATAAATGTCTCAAATTCAATTTTATGATTTTTTTATTATAAAATAAAACCGTCATAACCTAACCAAACCAACCAAACTTGCTGATATGAAAAAATGTGTTGACATTTTTGTCAATTATTCCCGTTAGTAGCTCTAACTTTTGTTAGTGCTACTAACGGGATTCGAACCCGGTACCTTCAGGATATCAGCCCAAGACGCTATCCACTACACCACCAAGGCTCATGACACATCTCCGTATCGTTGCGGTAATGGTTGACGTCACACCATCGGCACGGAGCGGTGGTGGGGGTTTTCCGATCTGATCCACGATCCTAGGAGTTGCACTGGCTGCCTAGATGCTTATAGTGAACACCGGTAGCTACAAATATTATGTACAACTTTCCTTACCCTATCCACCCGCAGAGTCACGTCCAAGCCAGTGGCGTCGATGGTGTCACACAAGGCTCGGTCTCGTGGTCCACACGCTCGCCGAAACAGTTCCACCTGCTGTCGTAGGTCAGACATCTTCTCTGAGGTGGATATGACCATCTCTTGGACCACTCGAACCTCATCCAATAGGCGCTCAACCTGCTGCGTCGTCTCCTTTGCCTCTGCACATGCATGATACTACTGTGTTACTATGTATAGTAAGGTGGCATTACATTCTGTTGAGGTCAGGGCTGTTTAGCAAATATACAATAGCAAAAACATTACTTCAATGCAGATAAAACTTGGATTAAAAGGAAGAGATTAGATCCAAACAATAAGGCTAATGCTTTGAATATTGTTATTATTTTAACTTTTTATCTGAAGAGATGTCGAAGAGTACAAGTACACAAACGCTTTTAGGGAAACAGGTACACATTTTAGTATTTGCATTCTGAAAAGCTATTTTAGGTCACATAGCCAAGGATATCCAAAACAGGCCCCAATCCAGATTTGGATTGTATCAAATCATACAATGAATTTGTATAATTATTTCATTGAATATAATATGGGATTGAAAATAATATGAATTTGTTTAAATAACAGTCTGTCTAAATAATAAGGTTTCGTTGTCATTTTAACTGCTTTTAATGTGGATTAACTATGTAATAAAAAGTAATGACGGAAATAAAGAAAATATATTCCTAAATAAAAAGAAATATTACTTAACACACATAAATAAAGAAATTACACATGAATGATGTTAATCTGTCATTTTCAAAAGAAGGGAAACAACATATTTCAATATTCTATGATATGAGCATTTGCTACAGGAATAAACATAATTGCGGTAAAAATCAATTTCGTACACCAAACAATCAACGATATTACAGTGACAGCAAATAACGACGATCAAATTGGCTCTGATTGGAGCAAACGTACAATAATGAAACAATTTATTTCATAATCTGAAGACCAATATTATACTTTCCATTCTCGACAAAATGTTAAGTGTAGAAAATAATATCATATTGATTAGTGATTATGTACCTCAAACCTATCTATAAATTTGGGTGCCAAAATACATTATTTAATGATTAAAATAATTAAATATGTTTTAGGACACGTCAATCGAACAAAAAATGTGTAATAGATTTATTGTATCTACCTAGATGTTAAGTCACACTTTTATTGAACATGTAGCATTTTCAAAGTTCTCTTATGTTTGTAAGTGTAAGTGGCGTTTGACGTTGGGGAACTGCAGATATGTTCTGCTGTGTGTAGTGTGTAGGATTGTTGTAAATATGCCTGTTATAATTTAGATAACTACTGTACCAACAATCCCCTCACCTCTGGTCAGGTCGGCGAGAGACTCCAGCGCGACATCGATGCCTGTCTCTCTGACCATCTCCTGTTGTATGGGTCGACCCAGCAGTGTATCCACATCTGCAACAACAGCCTTGCCTTAGCGTGTCGTGCTATAGGGATATTGGCCAGTACTTACTCAACTGTTTGTATTAGGGTCCTCAGAATATCGTTACACATGTATAACGTTATTTTTTGTGTGGAGTTTCGACAAATGAATAAGTTTTTTTACCTTATATCTATATATGGTCCATAATTTACCCGTCATAAGATATATGAATTTTGGTCATCCCGCTATCATAAGATGAAACTTTGACACTGAGGTTCTATACCTTTTAATTTGTATAAACACTTTTTAATATAGGGGTTCTAGTTTATACGGTAGGTAACAAATAAAATTATCCTAAAAGTCGTTTGGTGTGCAGATTTTCTGTGAAGGGAGTTTTATATTTTGTTATAAACTATGATGTTTTAAAATGAAAGCTCATAAATTGTAATTGCAGTTATTACTGCCATTCCGTTCATTGCCTACGAATGAGTTCCGCTTTACAGAACGGTGCAGTTAACTTGTTGATAGCATTATTAGCAGAATATTTAAAATATGAATTCCTCTTCAACGTGCATTACAACAGTAGATTACGGTCAGCTAGTCACGTCAAATACATTATGTTTGAATCACATTACTGATCCCAATCAAAGTTTGTTACTCTACAAATGTATCACTCTTATATTGCTTTAGAGGCCTTTAGACAATGTTTGTAACATAGCTTAAACAATGATTTTTGGTTTCACTTTAAATGGATTTAAAGTGGCTACTTCCCCAACGGTCTTATACTTAAATTTATATGTGGTTAAAAAATATAAATTAAACTAAACAACACACAGCAACCATCTATATTAAAACTGATACAAAACCTGTCAAAGTAAACATTGGATTCTCGCAGTTTTCTTTCACTCAGAATAACCAAAACCAAAATCTATTCCACGAATATTTTTCCAGGAAACTCTTGACTCGTGTTATCTCTACTGAATCAAAGGAGATTTATCTGAGCACGAAAATCACTGAAGCTTTTGCATTCTTATTTAATTCTAAATCTTCGCAAGCTGACGCTTTATCTTGAATAAATTTATTATCCTAATAAAACTACCAAAAATGTTTTTCCCTTCCTTTTTGTGTTTATTTAAAAAAATGAAATAGTTTATACAAACCCTCCAAAACTGGAAGGAAAACTAACATAGAGTGTTATTAAGTAAATAACATTCCCATTATTGCAACATAACGAATCCTGTATTTACTTTTCTTGGCGTCTGTTGTTGAGTCAAATGTTATCGTTTGATATTTACATGCAAATATCACACATTCTTTCTATTACTTCAAAATTTAATCTGGATTATTAATTATTTTTATACATTTCTTATATGTTTGTATATGGTTGATATTTTTATTAATTGTTTCTAGTTATTTAATAGCTATTTACTAAACATTATTGAATTTTCATTTAAACAAGTCACGGTACACAATGAAAAACTTAAAATATTAATTATACAGTTAAGTAATAAACAAATTAAATATACGGCCTAGATCCTCTTTTTGAGTTTTTCTACTCGGGGCAGTTTTATTTCCTTTTAAGCCGAAATAACAAAAATAATAAACAAAATAACTTTAAGGATTTATATATTTTGTCCTGAAAAAAAGTTCTAGATATTTCAGAGCAGTAATACCTACCATAATAAACTGTATATGATAACTATAATATAAAAGCGGGCGATTATTGTGATCTTGAATGTGTTTACCTACGACCGTTTTTTTTTACTAGCCGTTCATTTCAGTTCCCAGAATTGAAAAGATTCACTCTACAGAATTGTTTTCTTACTTAAAAGCATTGTTTTAATTAATAATACGAGTAACGGACCAATTAGGTTTGAGGATCGAGAGAAAAGAAGTAAAATTGTAATGCTTTGAACTTCAACTAATCAGCTGTTTACCAATTTAATTGTTAATGATCGGTGCAGTTTGTGGTTGGTACAATGAGTCTTTGCATCGCTGTCAGTGGCAATGAAAGTTTATAAACTAAATCATAATCTCTATTAGAAGTTATGAGTAGTGATTGTTATTAATTAATAAGGTCGTAGGTAAAGAAGTTAGAGGTTTTTAAGATACTCGCCAAAGCTCGTACCTTAAATTTCTACTGGTGTCGTTAACACCGCCTTAACGCAATCGCTGCTTAAAGTACTATAACACACATTCCGGCAAAGTTATAGTGGTAGGAGGCTATAGTGTATAGGAGGAATAGTGCTCACCTAGTAATCGAAAGGTTGCCGGGACGATCCTGAGAAAAGTGTTTTTTGAAGGTTCTAAAATACCTTCCTCTCTCCTTGATCATTAAGCTTTAAAACAATTTTCCTGACTAATGAAACAGCTAGTCATAGTCAGTAACAAAGCTACACAAGGCATCACAATCCATTCTACGACATCCCATCCCCGTGTGTAAGTTGCTGCAGTTTTTATATCAAAATCGTCGTAGTTGATGTTAACCACCAAGAGATTGCGCTGAACTACATTTAATTTGTTTTTCGAATACACGATTTTTACTTTCTCTCCCTATGCCATAAGTAAATGGAGAAAAGATTGCTTTCGTCAAAATTTTGGAGTTTGAGTTTTGAGTGGATATATCCGTCTTCTTTGACCCAAAAAAGTGGCTTTTAAAGTAATGTCTGTGTGTGTGTGTGTCTGTATGTGTGGATGTGCTAAAGACTACTCATGTGGTCCGATTTTGATGACATTCGTTACGTAGGTACTAATCTATGATATACCCGGGAGGTTTATTCATTGTTTTGTAATTTTGATTTTTTAATGTTTGTTTTCCCATAAAATAAAGGAAAACTCGAATTTCCTCGAAATGGTCCGAACAATTTTGATAAAATGTAGTATGTTGTAGCCTTTTAGTTCTAAAAAAAATGTATAACTACAATTTCTTAAAAAAATATATGGTTCAAAGGTTATTGTAAATTATGTAACTCTCACATAAAACACATAAAATAAGAGAAAATCGCATTTAAAAAAACCGGCTTTGATCGAAATTGGTATGCGATGGTCCTTAAAACTCTTAACAGCATAGTGCAACCCCCCATTGGTATACAAATTGTGGTCCATAAGTTATTGAAACTTATAATATTTTCCCATAAAACCTTTAAAAACGGAAAAAATGGATTTGAAAAAAACCTTTCCTGATTGAAATTCTACTGTAATTCTAAACAAAATAGTGCAACCATCCCTGTAAAAATTGTGGTTCAAAAATTAATGCAATTTTTGTGATTTGTCCTATTAAATATCATAGTTAGTTACTCTCATCGCTTACCCATGATAAAGGTTATGAGAAGTTATTGGGAGAAAGTACAGTTTATTTTTTAACAAGTCCAACTGATGAAACGACTTATTATAAGCTATAGCAACTGATATGACTCATGCGTTAATTTCAATACTGTTATCTGCCTGGTAAATTTTTTACGCAGGTAATTATAGTGCTGTCCTGTTCACAGATCTTTTTGAGTAAACAATTTAAAGACAAACCGCTAATTTGAAACCCTTAAGTTTGCTTTCTAATCAGCACTTTTAAGTATGGACAAACATTTAAATCCTAGTAAATATATAAGCAATTGTAAAACTTTTCTTTGTTATTCTATAACACAATAAGTGTGCTCAATATAAGATACGTCTACATTTTAAAGACGGTACGGTATTTAATTTTTTGTTCACTCGTGCATAGTTTTGAAAACGTTAAACTACAATATCATACATAATAAATTCGAAAGAAGTTTTATTCACTACAGAGGGAAAAATAAACAAAACCGACAGGTAATAAAGTTAGCCAGACGCCGTGTAAATCCGCACCTGACACGACATTACCTTGTATACAGACCTGACAGTAGCAGCACATAAACTCTCTATACCTGTGTTATTGGATGGAAACATAGATAAACAATGACATGAAGCTATAAACATGGACGGTCTTCGAAGTACATCCATGTGTGACATATAACAAAATTAGCTTTCCAACACATGGGGAAAACACAAATGCTGTGGTATACAAAACATCCACTGGCCTTAAATGTGAGACTTTACTTATTGTTATCAAACAATATTTTTATTTAATCGACATCAATACACATAGTGAGATCATAATCCAAAAGCAGTGAACATAGACAGATTTTAGAGTAAAGCAGTATATCTCAAAGTACTGTGTTCTCACGTACATGCAGTGTCATAAACTAAGCATTTTATTGTCTTTGTCTCTGTGAATAAAGTGTGATAACGTAAAATGGTTGTAATTACAGGACATTAATGGCATTCGTAAAAAATATGAAGGCGATTTTACTAGTACACATGTAAATTGTGTATTCTTTGCTAACATTATTTTACTACTCAAAGATTGATTGACGCAAAGTCTTTCGTATGATTGTGAATTTATTTTTGGTTAAATTTGTAAAAAAACTGCATTAATTAGAATACTATACAGTAAAAGAGTACGTTTGCATTCATAACAGTTGAAATAAAAAAGTTGTACGCATGCAGCTAATAGCTACTAGCAACAATACCAACAAATGCATCTACAAATTGTCTATTGCTACTTAAATATACTAGTATTTCAACAACTCACTGTCAAGATCAGCATATATGGCCTGGAGGACCTGGTCCATAGACTGAGTTACCAGAAAGTGTAGCTGAAGGTGAGAGTTATGGACGAATGTGGAAACATCACTGAGGGAGGTCTGGACAACATCAGAGCTCTTCACTACAGCTTCAGATAGTTGCTCATTAGTGACAAACATAGCCACCATTCCTCCCCTAGACAAATAAATATAGACACATCACTGAGGGAGGTCTGGACAACACCAGTGCTCTTCACTACAGCTTCAGATAGTTGCTAATTGGTAAAAAAACATAGCCACCATTGCTACCCTAGACAGACATAGGCATATCACTGAGGGAGGACTGGACAACGTTCAGAGCTCTTTACTACAGCTTCAGATAGTTGCTAATTATTGACAAACATAGCCACCATTCCTCCCCTGGAAATACATAGACATGTCACTAAGCGAGGTCTCGACAACACCGGTGCTCTTCACTACAGCTTCAGATAGTTGCTAATTGGTGAAAAAACATAGCCACCATTGCTCCCCTAGACAGACATAGACATATCACTGAGGGAGGACTGGAAAACGTTCAGAGCTCTTTACTACAGCTTCAGATAGTTGCTAATTATTGACAAACATAGGCACCATTCCTCCCCTAGACAAACATAGACACGCCATTGAGGAAGGTCTGGACAACACCAGTGCTCTTCACTACAGCTTCAGATAGTTGCTAATTGGTAACAAACATAGCCACCATTCCTCCCCTAGACAAACATAGACACATCATTGAGGGAGGTCTGGACAACACCAGTGCTCTTCACTACAGCTTCAGATAGTTGCTAATTGGTAACAAACATAGCCACCATTCCTCCCCTAGACAAACATAGACACATCATTGAGGGAGGTCTGGACAACACCAGTGCTCTTCACTACAGCTTCAGATAGTTGCTAATTGGTGACAAACATAGCCACCATTCCTCCCCTAGACAAACATAGACACATCACTGAGGGAGGACTGGACAACACCAGTGCTCTTCACTACAGCTTTAGAAAGTTGCTCTTTGGTGACAAACATAGCCATTCCTCCCCTAGATAAACATAGACACATCATTGAGAGAGGTCTGGTACCAGTGCTCTTCACTGCAGCTTTAGAAAGTTGCTCTTTGGTGACAAACATAGCCATTCCTCCCCTAGATAATCATAGACACATGGCCGAGGGAGGTCTGAGCAACGTCAGAGCTATTCACTACAGATTCAAATAGTTGCTTCTTAGTGACAAACATAGCCACCATTCTTCCCCTAGACAAACATAGACATATCACTAAGGGAGGTCTGGACAACGTTCAGAGCTCTTCACCACAGATTCAGATAGTTGCTAATTAATTGGTGACAAATATAGCTACCATGTATCTCCCTAAAAAGAAAAGGACACAATGTCATGTCATGACTGAGGGAAGTCTGGATCGCTTCTCATTAATGAGCAACTATCAGGCATAACAACCGTTCGTATCCTTAAACAGGAGTGGTTACAAGATTAAAGGGAAGTCTTGATCACTTTGGACCTCCTCACCACATCCTCTGTCTGATAGTTCTCATTGGTGACAAAGGTGACCACCGTACAGAATGGATACATGACTGAGGACAGTCTGGGTCACGTTGGAGTTCTGCACCACAGCCTCTGTCTGATAGTTGTTCGTTAGTAAGTCAAATATCCGCCGTTCTTAATCTGAACAAACTAGGACACATCAGGACGAGGTTAAAAAACTCTTTGTCAATGACTTGAAAGTCCACAAAAATTAGATTTTATGAATTATCAGTTCTTTGGCAGGGGGAATAGATACAGTCATTTTGTCAGGGGATGGGGTTAGTTTGTCCCATTACAGCGTACTGTTGAATCAAGGAAGATGTAAATTTTGAAACCTCTTAGGTTCTTTAAGAGGTCTCAAGTTAAACTAAAGTTACAATTTATACAATGATTGTTACCACAGGATTATTCACCTGAGGAATTGATTTAACAGTGTTTACTCAGTTATAACTTACAGAAGAAGCACAAGGAGGATCTGCAGGATGAAGACGAGAGTGCGACGACGGCAGTTGCCAGCCCAGCCCACCTTATCGTCGGCGTCGTCGTCTTGACTGGAGGTGATGCGGTAGCAGGCATGAGACAGAACTACTACAGGCACAGCGAGGGCTAGCAACACCCCTACAACCAGTAACGCTACAAACCCCACCTCCACCTCTAGTGACTGTGAACACCACCGTAGTGCATTAATTAACTTAAACATAAATAACTGAAATAAAACATATAAATGCAGTACAATTAGTAGAACTAAGCCTAGCCAGTATGATTAAATATTAAAAATCCTATACAGCCTTTTGTTTTTCATATTTATTTAATAAAAATGTAAACACTATGTTATAAGTAGAAATAACTTAAAAAGATAATGCTAGAGGACTTATTTTCAGCAGTTTTTTTCAAACAAGGTTTCTCTTAAAAAATACTGGAAAGATATTCCCGCAGATAATTAAGTCTTTGTAACGGTCTAAGGTTGTGTTATTATTTAATTTAGCAAGGTAATTTATGGAAATTTAAACTCTTTAAGTGTGTGTATGGTAGCCTTAACTGTATAAAAATGTTTTACTTAGCTACATTTTATTTCATTTTTATCATACGTAAGCGTGTTTAAGAGACCTCTTTTTGGCGTTTTACCAGTTTTCTAACTTATTTTTTTTCAACAAAGTAAATAAACCTTCCAAAAGGTAAGCCACCTCCAAATATTAAATTAAGTTCCTTGCTCATTGATGTAATATGGCTGTCATATACACTGTATCTCGTATGTTTGATAAATCGGACAGAAACGATTAGTCTTTTGAGAATTTTGTAATAAGTAAACAAATGTAGTAAGTAATTTGTTCAATATTTTGACAACTAACTTAATTGGAAAATTACTTGTATTAAAATATATTAACTGTACCATATTATTTACTATTAAATGTAATGTCTATTTAATTAAATATGTATTTGGCATTGTTAAATTGATAGCAAAAAAATAATGTAAACTTTTGCCAAAAGACACTTCTTGTAAATAATTCATGATATAATGAAATAACTTATAATAAAATAATCCAAAAATAGGTAATATAATGAAATTAAAATGAGACATGGCCATGTAACCAAAACAACTCCATAAAATAAATTTCCAAATTTCTTTCACCAAACAGTTTTTGAGATGTTAAAGGAATTGTGAAAACATACGCAGTCGATAAACTAGGCTCTATGAAGGCCCAACCAATATTGTTATAGTAAACATGTTTGTCCTGACTCAACGAATAACACTGGAAGTAACTTTTGAGAGTTCACCTTCACGCATTTTTATTGTTATGGCAAAACAAGGTGCACAAAGGTGTCCCAAATATTCTGTGAGTGGTACCATAGACTAAGCAACACAAGTAGACTCCTCATCCCATTGTAAATTTTGAAGCTTGTTTTTCATGTCTAGTTCATGTACGTCCACACTGATTGCTGTGGTGGACAAAATTTTGTTTATATTATTTTCATGATTTGTGCTTTACTATTTGGTTATGTAACTAGGGGACCGGTTATTGTTAATGATCAAATTGTTTTATTTGGTTAAATGAGGTTTTAAATGACTAAAATTACAAGAAACAAATTGTAAACAAAACATAACCTCTACAGTTGGACGTACAAAACTAACAATAAAATTGGCTTCAGCTGTTCCATAAGGATGACAAATCTACTAAGGGAGAAATGATTTATCTATGGTGGTACCTAGTAATAGGCTTACCTGAGTAATAAGGCTGACCCATGTTATTTGGCTTCGCAATGCGTCTCTCAGTAATTCTGAAATGATTCATCACAGATTGTTAATTACTAATTTCGTTCATTAATACTCACTCATTCATTCATACTTACTCAATCATTGATTCTCACTCATTAATTCATTTCATACAATTCATGCAAATCCTTTCAATTCGTTACAGCTCATATTTTTTGCTGCTTATGAAATATGACAATTTCCCTAAACGTTGTGAGATGTATTATTAAAATTGAAAATAATTAGCTTTCTCAGTGTCAACATTTACAATATTAAGTGTATTGATTGTTCGCAGTACCTGTAAATCGAAAAAAAGAAACAAAATAAAAGTAAAATATTTAAACCTTGTTAATTTACTATAGCACAGCAATAACATTTGTCTCACGACTACCTTTGAAATCATCCAAACTTCTTATTTTAGACAGTATTATGTAATTATTTATTAATTTAAATGTACTTTGTTTTATCATCTATTTTCTTTAGTAATATGTGTATGTAACGGAGTGATATCTATGAATTGAATTGTATTATCAGTTTCCCCATAATCATACATAATAATATGTCAACAATAGTAAATTATTGTCTGAGAAGGAAATTTGTCACCGAGATATTCCAGCGTTAACCATTTATTTGCTTGACATTTATCTCTAACAGTTTATCATAACCATCGTCTGGTAATAAATTAAAATTATGCTCGCACAAACCTTTGCACTATTTATACAAAGTGTCTGATGTCTACCATTTTCTACTGTGCAATGCTAATATTTATTACAGTCTTGCAAAACAATACAACAAAACAACCAGTTTCGGAATATTTTGTTAAATGTTGTTATGAATTAAATCTAGCAATTGATTATTTTGTGGATCTTCAAAAATCTATTCTCACTAATAAGTAAACAATTCGTTATCATTGATTTCCATATTTTATTTATTTTTATTATTTGTATGGCTCTACAAGTGAGTTTATTTTCTTTCCTGTTTCCTCGCCCTAAATCTGTCTATTCTTACGCCCATATCAGATATACAAAGTGCCACGTTATATTAAACCACAAGTATCTTAACATATTTTTACTGTTCCTATCAGCATTGAAATTAGGCTGTGAACTGTATATTACCAATTTTTACCTAAGTTCACCCTACACCGATTGAAGGTCTCATATCTAAGATCTAATTTGCCTGGGATGATAAAGTTAGTGATAAAGTTTGTGGCATGATAAAGTTTTTTTTTGGGCTATTAAGCACGTTAAGCTATTACGTTTGTCTTTGTAGTATTAAACGTTCAGTGTATACGTATATTTAACTGTGCATTTAACCATGCACCTTTGTTACATCTTGATTTTAAAACATAATATTTAATATGAAAAGAAAAAACTTATTTAACCAGATCAGATTTGTATCAGCAAGTGAATTACTAAACGATGAATAACTAAATTAAAATAATATAAAATCTAGTTAATTTACTATTACAACAATGTTAAAAGTTCTCAAGTTTCATATACATATTGCAGACGTACATATGTTAGATATTTTTTAATGGCATGCAAGAAATAAATTTAAAGTACTTTGAAATTGTGAAATTTATGCTCACCTACTGGGAAGTCATTTGGTTGTATCCAAGAGAGAAACTCGCCAAGGTATCCAAACAAGAATGATCCCTCTGAGAGCTCTAGGGAATATATCTGAAGTTCTCTCCCCTCTGGGAGATCAGGGAATCTAATGGTTGGCGTCGATAGTGACTCTTCTTCCATCTTAGGGGCGTCACGCTGCTCAGATGGTCTTATCGGCAAAATGCGAAAGTCACAGTCAACACACTCCTCGAATAGAAGACCAGGCTCGATCTTTTCTTTCTTAAAACTTGGGTGATCAGGTAAAAGATTTTGAGTTTCAATCACATCCTCTTCCGAAATATCCTTAAAATCACGAAATGATTGAGACGACGTTGGTTTACGGTCTGTATCTAAATCGCGATAAGGTCTATAATCCGAAATATTGCCTTTGCTGTGCTTTTCCATTTCAAATGCAAAAAACCTTTCCGCTGTTGGATTGTTAGCATTAAATTCATTTTGACTAGAATTACTAGGATTAGTAAGCTTTGTCTCATATTTTGGTTCAAATTCTTTTTCTGTGGCAAATCCCAATCCAATGTCTTGGCTTGTGTGTTCTTTAGAAACATTTGGCTGAGCAATAGTATTATTACTTGATTGGGACTCATTCAATGAGCTAAACGTGTGGTAGGTAACAGGTGATATCGTCGATGGCTGGGACATAATGGACGTCTGTGTTGTTGGTAATTGTTCTAAATTGTTATAATTACTGTAGTTACTTCTTTCTTGTTCTTTCAATAAATCGTTGTACTCTTCTCTTTGGTAAACGTCTGCTATTGTATGTTTGTTAACTTCAGGGATATCTACATCTATAACATTTGTTGAATTGGTTGTTAATACTTCGTTATCCTCAAGCACTTTTAAAATATCATCGCGTTCACCTGTACTTTCCTTCCACATATCGGCGGTTTCTTCTATAGTAATTTTTTCTGGTACTTCTACAGATTCCAGATTCGGTTTGTCATAAAAAGAATTAAAATCCTTTGAGGGGTTAATATGATCTGTTTCGCTTAGGCCTACGTCTGCAACAATAGCATCATGGTATGCTACTCGGCTTTTCATGAAATCGTCAACCTGTACCTCAGAAGTCATCGGTTCGGGATTTAAATTGGTTTTATTCGAAATGGAAGTCATCGATGTGATTTGTTTGTCATTGGTCGCTACGGTGTGTCCATTCATAGTATGTAAGCTAACATCAATGTCGTGTTTCTGTTCGTGCTGTTTGGTTTGTATGCCATCTGGTTCTTCACTGTATGCCTCTTCAGCCGTTTCAATGGCAGAGGATTCTGTTGAATGAAGATAAACCTTCTCCTGTTCTTTATTCTCATTCTCAGACTCTTCGTATCCGATGCCACCTCTTTCCGTAGTTGTAGTGTTTTGTTCTTCAGCGGTTTTAGTTGTTGTTAATGTATATTCATCCTTGTTCTCTATAGATTCACCATTTCCCGTTGTTGTAGTTGTTGTCGTCGTTGTTGCATATGTCTTTAGATTGCCCTCGTCGATTACACTAGTAAACCGCGCACTATTTTCACTTATAGCCACACAGATAACTACTAACACCAACAGTCTCGTAGGTAAATGAGTCATGTTTACTACCAACACTCGATGTTCAGAGACCGACGCGACGCCACTGACTGACTGTCACGAGACTGTGAGGCTTCTAAGCCTACAATCCTGTTTAAGCCCCTTGCTCGTTCACCCCAATCCATACATGTACTTCCTTGTAAATATTTATGGTTAATTTTATAACTTGACCGACTTTTATTAAGTGTTATACTTAAAATAACAACAATATATTGACTGTTTATAAAAATCGTATTTGATATGGATTTAGTAACGAATGAATATTTTATACTATATTATATTTCATAGTAAATATTTGCCATTCAATTAATTGTTTGTGTATGAAATATGTGATATTCATACAGTACTTAACAATCTGGTTTCTAATTTACAATTCAAATATTGCCTCACAAATAGAATCTTTTGCTTCAGAAATAATCACCAATCTCAATCATGTTATTTAATATTTTTACATGCAGGGCAGTCCCAAGGCTATTAAAAAGAAAAAGAGGTTGCCTCAGTCGCGCGTATGACGTCACCCGCTGACCCGGACGGTGCTGCTTTTAATTCACACAGCTGTCACCTGTCAAGTACTTTGTTATTGTTGTTTGTTTTTCATTTATTTATTTGTAAACAGATCCGGGTCGGCGGGTGACGTCATACGCGCGACTGAGGCAACCTCTTTTTCTTTTTAATAGCCTTGGGGCAGTCCTACTGATTGGATTTCCAAAGAAAGAGACCACGTTCCAACTGAATTACAAACGTACATAGGGAAATCTTGTTGTTCCTTCAAAAGACGGCAGACATTCTTGGCAAAAGATTACTTTTAGTACATAAAATCAAACTGCTCAGTTTTTAAAAAGAAAATTATTATTTAATGGTGTCAATCTAGTTAACCGTTAAACTTCAGAGGATCACATAAGGCTAAACTATGGTTAAATGTATTTATAAAGTACAATACAGCGACAGTACAATACAGAGTATTAATGGTTTTATCATGGCCGATACGCCTGATATGGGTTAGGTACTAAAATAATTGATCAAACCATCTTGAATTGATACAGCATTAACCACATGTCGGTAGCTGTGTTTAAACTATGTAACGGTTGCAATCAGTAGACTTTATGTTGTTTGAGGTCATCTTAATACATGAGGTTATTTCATTAGATGCTAATAAAAAAAGAAGCATGAAGTAATTATACTATATGAAAGATGGTAAATAATCAAGATTATATCCTGTGAGATATGAAAATATCAAGTCAATTATTTAAACATATTAAAGGCAGCTGGACCCTGTTTTCAGTTTTCAAGGAGAGTTCACAACACTTAATCAGTATAACTGGACCTTATACCATGAGAACAATTCACTTACTTCTCATTTAAGAAAGCGAAACAAAATAGTTTAAGTGATAGAAATTTTAAATTGTTGTGACAATCCACAACCATAGCCAACAATGAGTAGTAATACAACATTATGAGATAGTGTGACAATAATTGTCAGAATAAAAGAAAGGTTATAGAATAAAAAACTAGAATGATACAAAACCTTTTCTTCTTTTTATCAATCTACTGTTGCATCTAAGTCCAGCTGTCTTTGCTACAAGCGTCGACACAGATCACTATTGACAATACACACCACACAATTACAGCTTTCTCTATTGTTCTAATATTCTCTCTATATCTTGCTCCAGCTGTCATAGACACATACTTGTACACAAATCACTATTGTCATAACAGTCCATGCAATCGCCGCCTTAACATGTTCCTTTGTCCCTAGAATGTATTATAAGTGATCATTGGCTATTAAAATGTTACTTATCAATAATTTTAGTTTCAGTTTCCAACTAACAAAAAATCACTTAAATATTAATTCAAAACAAAAAACCAAATTCCAAAGATGATGTACCGGTATATAAAGTATACCTCAAAATCAAATCAACTTATATGTATGATAATTACTTTTTGCAAGCATTGCCATTTTTTGACCTCTACCAGGGGACGACCCATGAGGAGTAGGTACATAATCTTTAATGTAAGCATAAGTTGATATGCACATCATTTTAAAGGTCTGGTCAAGTGGAGTTCATTGCCGGAAACCGCGTCAAAAAAGGTTCATCCGTTAAAAAATGGCGGCAGTCCAAAGTTCTTGCGGAATATACCTGCTGAGGCCTTAGTATTGGTAAATACTCATATTCAACATTAGCCGGGAAATCTGAAATCCGGTTAAATTTGTTTTGAAGATTTTATAATATTAGTCTATGAGCTAGTTGACTTTAAAATACAGTTGCAGCTCTCAAGCTAATGTTTAATACGAGTATTTACCAATACTAAGGCCTGTGCGGGTATATTCCACAAGAACTTTGGACAGCCGCCATTTTGTAACGGATGAACCTTTTTTGACGCGATTTCCGGCAATGAACTCCACTTGACCAGACCTTTAAAATGATGTGCATATCAACCTATGCTTACATTAAAGATTATGTACCTACTCCTCATGGGTCGTCCCCTGGTAGAGGTAAAAAAATGATAATGCTTGGAAAAAGTAGTTTTCATACATGTAAGTTGATGTGAAAGGTTTGAATTTTCTAACGGATTTATTTAAAAAGATATTAAACCGTTTCCAGACTTTTTTGTCACCCTGTATAATAGGTGATGATGCTACAATTTATATCTTCTTGAATGCAAAGTCATGATGTTACGGCCCAAACCATTTTACGATTTGGACCTTCGATAAATCGAATGTGTTGGCCGTTCCCCAGTCTTACGTCTTTACTCACCTGGGATTTATGTACCTCCATGATTTGTTTCATCCGTTTTTGTCTCTGATTGTTTTTCATAGCTATATACTATTTATTTATAAAATCACCTTAACTTCCCATGATTATTTGAAATATATATAAGGATACGTAAATCATTCATTGCAACATAAGATAATATGATTTACATAAAAGTGTTTGTGATAGTAACATTCTTTAAAGGTTTTTGTAAGCAAAACGTGATAATACAGCAATACCAAAAGTAATACAGTTAAGTGGCTTCACTTAACAGTATTACTTTTGGTATTGCTGTATAATTATAACACATTAATAGTGATTAGTGAATTTCCCTTCAATGGCATTACATCAGATACTCTTTTAGTTATATTAAGACAAACAACGCAGTCGGGAGTCGCACACTTAACTGCACACAAAAAACTACAACTGCAGACCATAATATTAGAAATATGGTGGTACATTACTTGGCCTAGTATAAGATGAAAATAATAAATTTGCAAACTTCAATCCCAAATTATCCATAAACAAACAGACTACATAAGTTTTCTTTTTACATAATGAAATATGTAGACTCTAGTTTAATAGATTGTAGCCACAAAACGTTTTAACTGTGTTTTAAAATACATACACATTACACTTATATATTTAATATGATGTAAAATCAATCGTTGGTGTTTGAAAATATAGTGTATTATGAAATTAGCTGCTTAAATTATTTTAAGAAATAGACGAAACGTGATTTTCAGTGAAAATGTGTGGCTGCACCAGAAGTTAGTGAAGCAAGCGAACCATGAAGATAGTGTAATCCGTTTACAAGAGGTTAACACATTTAGCAGCGGAGAGACTGGTGTAAGAGCGGCTTTAACTGTGTGACTGACTCATCATGCCTACACTGACTTAGATCAAACCTGTGCTGATGTCCTTGATAAAGCGTTACTGTCAATATAATTAAAATGGCGACTGGGTTGATGAAAATCTCATAAACATATTTTATTTTTAGGTATATAGGCTACTTACGAATATACTCCCTACATACTTACGAAAGAAAAAACATATCACAAAACATATTCATCACTATTCTTTTTGTTGTTTTTAAATAACCCTACATTAGTTATTCACAATTAAATAAATTGATTTTTGACTTTACAGTATATTATTGATGAGGGAACTGTTTTGGTTAATATTTAGAATATAAAAGTAGAACAAACCATACCTGGACATTTACATCTAAATCCTTCTTTTTCTGGCCACTCTAGTTCCATAAAAATTCAATGTTTTATGCATGAAATGTTTAAAGTGACGGTCATGCGTGTCACAGATTTAGTTTGCCACCCATATACTGTGTCGGAGATTTTATGAGTGGCTTTTGATCCAATTTTAACTACCGACTGCGTCATAGATATAAATGTGCGAATAAAAAAACTGCTTTAAATACAACTTTATTTATTTATAGTTCCAATGTAATAACGAAATGGCGAATAGATATATAAAATATGTAACTTGGCTATTTACTTCGCTCTGTGTCATTGGTTATATCCAAGTCCACTCAGAGACTTTGAATTTTTGTTTTTAGGTTGGGTTACAAAGCTCACAAAATGTTGAATACTTGTAAATCCAAGGGAACTTTAA
>NW_026542594.1:136367328-136382513 GCF_028750875.1 Macrosteles quadrilineatus | reverse complement strand
CTTAACAGCTGGTTCAACTAAAGAATTTAATTCTGTGATGTTCAATAGCATTAAAAAGCTAATGGGTTTACCAACAGAGGTGAGTTAGCGTAGCGTTCGAGCTAACCTGGAGGCAAGTGAGCGCAGCGAACGAGCTCCAACCTAAAGGTGAGTGAGCGTAGCGAACGAACTTCAACCAAGACGTGATTGAGCCATGCGAACGTGCTCATCTTGAAAATGAACGAGCATTTGACATAAAACCACATTAGGACAGGACGACGTCTGTCGGGTCAGCAAGTGTTACTATAAATACAACGACGCCAATAATAACGATCAAGTTGCGTTCAGTAATATATTTAGGTAGAACGTACAAAATAAGTTAATAATAGGAAAAGGAACTAGCTATTTTACCCTGAAGCATAGTTTACAAATTAAATCGATAAATACAACTTAACTTTCAAACACCCCGCTGCTGCAAACCTGCTGACTAAGCAAATTTCCGTTTACAGAATTGTTTAAATCATATGTGTCCTTGTTACAGTAGTATGCACACGTACAACTGGATTAGCAAGCCAGGCAGACTGCAGAGGTGACTGTTAGTTATTAGTTAGGAACACACTCGGCTTATGTGGTTTCAGTTCGTTGAGTCTCAGACCTTAGTGCACTTACATCACAAAGAGACACGACCATGAATTATGAGACTGAAACTTTTGCCACTGTGTACGGATTTATATTAAATAAACTTTTAGAATATACATTTCTACAGGTTTGATTTATATTTTGGAATATATCCCTGTAATAGTGTGTAATGTAACTACATATTACATATTACATGTAACTACATCACACATGTTCAATATCTTTTGTTTAAGTCAAAAAAGATGTATACATATATTTAGTTTTTTTCTCCACTAAATAAATGTAGTCAATCAAGTTCTAATGATACTTTGCTGAATAGTTAAATACATTTTGGGGAACTATGAACCATTTATCTTAATTAAGTATATTTAACATAATATAATCTATAAGTATATAAAATCCAATGTATGTTTGTTTGTATGTATGTTTGTTTATATGTATGTTTGTTTGTCCTTTATGGACTCCGAAACCCCTCGACAGATTGTAAAGAAACTTTCAGGCATTATTAAGCATTATTCAAGGATGGTTTGTGTGAAGTTTGGTACAGACCCGTCAAAAGGGCTCCGCCCCAGTGGCTCTGGAGTTTCCCATGTTAACCTTATGAGTACTCATATTTAAATGGAATTAAAGGATCTTAACAGCTGGTTCAACTAAGCAATTTTATTTTGTGATGTTCAATAGCATTGAAAAGTTATTAAGTTTACCAACAGAGTGCAGCACGATTACTTTTTTTATTTATGATAACAGCTAATTTGCAACCAAAAGGTGAGTGAGCGTAGCGAACGAATTCAGTCTGTAGGTGAGTTAGCGTAGCGAACGAGCTAACCTGAAGGCAAGTGAGTGCAGCGAACGAGCTCCAACCTGAGGTGAGTGAGCGTAGCGAACGAACTTCAACCAGGACCTTATTGAGCCATGCGAACGAGCTCATCTTGAAAATTAAGAAGTTAAACGGGGCAAAGCCCGTGGGTACAGATAGTAGAATATAATTATGTGTTAGACATAATTATATATGTGTGTATATTTGAAAAATAATGTTTCAAGAGTGAACAAGTAAATGGTTCAATTTCTACCAGTTCTCATCAGACCCAGTTAAGATAAAAGACTAATAGTCCATCAAGCTTACTTATAATGTTGATTAATTTAAATTACTACACTTAAGGTATTAATTAGGAATTGTTACAAAGTAGAAAATAACCACGCAAATATAGTCTCAATATTACATTCCGTTTATAAACCACTGAAATAAACATCTTCACACAAAAAATAAAAATATGAAATATTACGGGAGGAAACTATAACAAAGAAACCCAAACAATAAACTCCAATTAAATTCTTACGCGGTTAAGACAATGGTACTTGTCTTCGTGATGCAACTCCACACTTTCTACTTCCAACTCCAAGCGTGTACATTGTATACATTCAACCCTTCTTATTCAGCATCCATATGGGACTTCAAACATACTCTAATAGACAAAAGTTCCTATATAGAGCTTAAATTGGTTAACAGTAATTAGATACTGCAGTTATATTACAAGAATAAGAAGGGTTTATCTGGAATTCCTGTCTAAGGCCTTAAAGTACAGCTTACTACGATAAGTCAAGTAACATACTTGGACATCAGCAACTTACTATGCAATATACTGTATATATAGTATTTTAACCTAGACATCCCCCAATGAGTGTGAAAAATGATGATATCGCACACTGTAATAGACAAATCCCAAAGTCAATATAGGGTTTGGATTTGAGTTTTGATCTATTTTCTTAATTTAAACGTAAAAGGGTGAATGCGTTTATAGTGTTTATGTCGTAAATTGTATTCTCACGTATAATGTTCAGTTTCTATTACAGTATACATAATATTGTATTTTCCGTAAAGATTCTAAATGAAAACATGTTTTGTATAATATATGTTTGTAAATCGAGTATGGATTAAATTAATCATATTATTATTTTATTATGAATGTGTATTTTATTGGATACGTTCTTAATTATATTGTCAACATTTGGAAACAAATATTTTCACAAAGTCTACATTTTAAGTTGGAATACCTAATTCTACTTTGTTTGTAAACAATTAAACTTAGATTTTATATAATATGTTATATATGTATAAATGTAGATTTAACTCTTATTTGTATTCGTTATATAGGATATAATAAAAGCGTAGGGTAAAATTTTAGTCCCGAAAAACTGTTTTAAAGTTTAGTATTTCATATATATTTCAGTAAATGTATTACCTAAAAAGAACTAAACTAAAGAGAATAAAACCCTTCTTGACTCTAAGCCTATTGAAAAAATGTCTTCTCACAACTAAAATCTGAAGTTTCCTTAGCTAAATTTAATTTACGATTACACTTATGGTTTTATGACTTTCGATGTACGATGTTAATTACAGATTCTATTTGTTGGTAATACCGTTGAAAGTATTAGCTTAATGTTTTTAATTCCATTTTTAAAACATTTAATTTAAGTTAAAAGATTTTTATCATTTAGTCTAAATTTAATTTTTTTTTATTTAAAACTGTAAAATAAACGCTTAAGCTTACTAACGTAGAATTTTAAATGTAAGTATATCATGGTGATAACTAACATTTAAAATATTTATTATTTTCTTCCGTAGAAACTTCTTTAGTGAATACATTTAACGAAAGGTAATGCAGGCAAAGCCCGGTATTTCTGTTATGATCCAAATGGAATTGCTATGTAAGTAAGGCTAGGCTGCATGTGTAACTAATTCTGTCTGGAATACCAAAGTTTTGTCGTTGTCGTAGCAACTCAGCCCAGATACAAGACTTGGCCTTTTGGTAAATTGAATAAGTAAAATATAAAACAAACACCAGTTTATTATAGCAATAGACACCTAATAATAGCACAGTTTGTACAAGTAACCCAGAATTTTTGGGTTGTACACGATAGTTAAATAACACTCTGCATGAGATTTACAGTTGGGTGAGTTGGGTCATTAAATTTCGTGTCATGTAGCTGATATTAAGATCCGATTTCAATCTTAAAATACAGTTTGTTTAAGATTACAATAATATGAGACTAAGTTTAGCCATTTTATATTAGTTCTTTTAAATTTGGCCTGAATCCGGAGGCCAGATATTTCTGACCTCTGTCAGCTTTTACAGCCAAAGGATTTCACGCTCCATTTAACGTTTTGTCTCTTCAGATGCCACTTTAGTCTTTTAGTTTAACAGTAACTCAGTTTTGGCAGTATTTTAGGAGTAACTTTTGGCAACGCTGACAGAAATGTTAATTTGAAGTGTGTACAATTAGACCAAGATATGCTGTTGGCATGTGTCCTACAACAGTTTTCGAAATATATTCAAACTTAGTTCAAAGTATGATGGACATCCGTATAAAAAGAAAAACACCGGTGTAAACAATGGTTTTTTAGGTTTAATTAATTCGTAATCATTTAAGTTTGCTAATTTATCCATCCAGATAAGCTAATTTATAAATATTATAAGTTACGCTAGTTTAAAAGCTAGTTAAGTAGACTACTGATGGGAAGCGAGCTGGTCTATTGGTTAGAGTGCGGAACTTCGGTTCCAGAGATCCCTGGTTCAAATCCCTCCAAATCACCATTAAATTTGATCTAAGTGATAACGCCGTACCCCCTAGGTCCAGCCTGAAGTAATGTGAAAAACAATCCCAGGCTCGTGCCTACGTCTTAGGACAAAAACGTAGATTAGGATAAGATGGCCAAATATTAAAGGTGCTCTTGAAATTATCGAATCGCTATATAAGCTTTGTAAACACAAATTAAAAATTGTATATATAGTTTTACTAATAGGCCAGTCAATATATACACGAAAAAAGGCAAACATCGCAAACGCGCATGTATCTACGATTTTTGTATATGTTGTTAGGTCCCCTAAGAGGAGTTTATACCCAAGTTTGCAACCCTGAAAACCCTGTGCTACTCCAATGATACACGAAAAACTGTAAATTTCTGGCTCATTTTTTTGTTTCATTGAAAAAACTGACTGAAGGAAGCGTTTATCAGGTATAAGTGTCCGATACTTTTTTAAAGTTAACTAAACTTGCAGCAATTGGAACCCAGTTTGTGCCCTTTTAGTCCATTTCTTGCGGATATACAGTTAGTAAACAATAGGAATCTTTTTTCAAACATTGAAAGATTATCGGTAGGCTCATTTGTCAAGATGTGTATCGGTTGAAGTAATGGTCATAGAGAAAGTCTTTAGGCAAGATTTTGTAGAGAATTTAATAAGCTTTTATTTAATTCCAAAGTGGTGTGTTTCGGCCTTATAGCTTCTTAAAAAAAGACGTTAATGATGTCATCGATGTAGGTACTGACTACTGTTATTATTTATTTCTTTAAAAAGTGCAAGAATGTGAAATTGACATTTTATAGATAATAGATGTAACACATGGCTTCTAAAAAACAAACAATTACTAAGAAATATACTGAATTTGCTGGATATTGGGCACACTCTGATCCACCTCTCCTGCCTTTCTGGAAGTACACGTTCGTCTGTCCAGACTCCAGAGCTTAATCCGCTGAGGAGCATCAGTAGGTCGACATCCTCCCCAATGATAAAAACCTGATCGAACGATGAACTCTTGGAGAGGGCAGTCCTCACTATATCAGAATCGGGGTACTCTTGAGATTGATGTATTTAAATATAATGCTTCTCAAATTCAGTACACAACATGGTGACCAGTCGGTGTTTGTTAGATTCATTTGAGAGCATTTTTGCTTGGGACACTTTGATGGGTATTAGTTCATCAAACAAAATGTCACTGCATGATAGAGAAGTAGAGCGTCACAGGCGTTCATCTGGTTTAATGCTCTTCATAGCTGCATCTTGGGGGTATCCATCAATTACCACAGCATCGTTTTTACCAAAGTGGTTTAAAGTAAAACATAGCTGACATATCCCACCACAATGTATCTGACTGAATCATTTCGATGCCAGATAACATTGTGCAAGATGTAACCACCATCAATCACTATGAACGCTTCGTTTCCTGGGATGATGTTTTCAGTGAGTGGTGTAAATGCTGAATAGAAGGAAGATTTTTGTGCCCTTGTGCATTCCTTCTTAAGTGAATAAAGACAGTATCGGTGCTTGCTCATACGCAAAATGCTGCTTCAATTGTACATCTGATTGTTTTGTGACGCAGACCCTCTGGAATATATAAGGAAATCAACATCAACTCTCTTGTTGAATACTTTTACAGACGTGGTGCCTGACGTCAAGGTCTTCACTTTGTCCTTACGTTTAAAAGCCACTTTACCAAAGTTGTTACCAACAATTTGTTTCACTCCTCCTGCTCCCAGTTCTTAAGATAAGTGGAAGTTGATATCAGGGCCTCCGACGATACCACTGTGGATAGAAAATAGGCGATCGCTGACTGGGAATGGAGGGTGGGTGTTGAACCAGATCTTTATTTTTTTTTATCTAAAGTGTCTCTCGCAATTTGGGATGCCCTCATATCAACGTGCTTTTCTGATGTTAGAGTCGTAAATTCAGTGAAACGTTCCACCTCCTCGCAAATGTTGAACATGGAAACCAACCCTACTGACCAGCGCGCCAGCACACTGCTTGATATTCCCTGACCATGAGTTAGCCCACCCTGGCTTTTCATGGATCTCATCAGTACGTGTTCCATGGTCGAATCTGTCCACAAACCAGACCAGAACTTATCAGAGCGACGTTTTGAAAGGACCTCCCTGTGAACGTGCGATACTCGTCTGACTTCATGTGTTTTTTTAGGCCAAGCATGTCTTGAAAGTAGAGTCCGAATCTTTTTAAGAAATACAACCCCAAATACAACATTTACGCTAAATATGATATTTTTATATTTTAAATTTGTTTGTGAAACTGTAAGGCCTAGACACACAACTTTGGAATTGGATTAAAGCTTATTAAATTCTCTACAAAATCCTTCCTAAAGACTTTTCTCTGTGATCATTACTTCAGCCTGCACGCATCTTGGCAAATGAGCCTACTGATAATCTTTCAATGTTTGAAAAAAAATTTCCTATTTTTTTACTAACTGTATATCCGCAAGAAATTGACTTAATGGGCTCAAACTGGGTTCCAATTGTTGCAAATTTAGTTAAATTTAAAAAAGTATCGGACACATATACCTGATAAACGCTTCCTTAAGTCAGTTTTTTCGATAAAACAAAAAAATAGCCAGAATTTAACAGTTTTTCAAGTATCATGGGAGAAGCACAGGGTTTTCAGGGTTGCAAACTTGGGTATAAACTACTCTTAGGGGACCTAACAACATATACAAAAATCGTAGATACATGCGCGTTTCCGAGGTTGAATGCTGTTATTGACTAGCCTATAAAGGATAACGGAGCTTTAAATTTACCCCGGGGGTGATTAGAGTTGGCTTAAACGTACTTGACATTACCCCACTCTTAGGTAAGAAGTTAACTACTTAAGTTGTGAGTGTCCAGTTTTGCTTCTAAGTTTGAATTTATCGTTTAGTATAATACCTGTACTTAGATTAGAATAATTAAGACATACCACTCAAGATTGCAAAGTTTGCTTTCGTTAAATATAGTTTTCAATTCTTGTAAGAGTTATTTTATTATTTTAGTTTTAAATTATAAATAGATTTGTATTTTGTATTTTTTGTTATTTTTTGTATTTGTATTTTTGAATTTGTATTTTATTTTTGGAAAAATTGCAAATGTTTTATATGTATATATTGTGGAAATAAAACTGATTTGATTTTTTTTTTTAGATACAATTTTAAGTACTACAGTATATGAGTTTCTTGCAGATTTTAATAACAATATGTTATGTTTCAGGTACTTTATTGATGAAGTAAACTGAAGTAAGTGTTTACAAAGAATTTTGATTACTAAGACAACCATTTATAAACGTTTATGAAAAATATATTAATTTGAAAAATTTATTTTCATATTGTAATAATATTTCTGAATGGTTTAATCAAAAGCTGACCACCAGGGTTATAACTATAAGGAATAACACGTATTTTTTTGTAAAACATAAAAAGAAAGGATTTTCCAGTCAAGAAGATAAATCCTCTATTCTAGCTTAACTGTCATCGAACTGACAATACATTATTTTCATATGACCATTTTGCTTCCCAAACTCTAGAACGGTTTGACCAAACTATTTTCCTTGAATGTCATAATAATATGTTACACGGCTGAAAAGAAATGTTCGTTCGCTTTTTACCCAAAAACCGTGTTGAGGAGGAAAAGAAGAAATGTACAATTTTCAAGCCGTGGGGTTTGAACCTGTATATGGAAAAAGCAAATGTCCTCTTAAATAGATACACCAGAACAGTATGGTTATTTGACTATGTATAGAATGTGTTGTCCTGGAGAATATTTGGAATGTAAGGCAAATTAGGACTAAATGACAGGGGTCCAGCGCAATTATTGTAAGAGGTTCTAGGTCAGAATTATACGTATGTCTACTTCTTATAAACATATTTTCACTTCATTAAGCTAACAACCCAATACCTACATTGATTCTTTATCAAACAGGATGTAAACATATCTGAGACACATCAGTATAGTATTTTAATCAAATTTAATGTTTCAAAGGTATTGAAATGCAAATGATACTTCGCTTTAAAAATATAATGTTTTATTAAACACCAAACCAGAATATATACCCATATGACTTCTGATTGACATAGAATTATAGGAAATTGCTATTTGCTAAAATTTACTTAGGCAGACTGGGAACTACTGAAACTACTTATTAGTAGGAATCAAAAATAGTTTACGAAGTTGTGACTAATATAGTCTTTTTTATTTTCAGAGCAAACGCATTTTTGGCTAATAGGGAATTGATGGAAATACGAACCTATGAAGGATATAATAAACAAAATCAGTTTTATGTAATAACATGGTAATTTTATAGTTTATAATTATTACGAAGGAGACTATCTAAGTTAAGATGACTAAAACAAACCCCAGTTTGCTGTTGACGCTACTCAAGTACCAATATCCGGCAAAACAGTGCCACGCCGACAGACAGTTTATCTAACATCACCAAGACACAGTGTTCAATAGTGGGTAAATGAATAACTGAACTTATATTTACTTTAAAATATGCTATAATGCCATCGTCTTTATCTGTGGGGTTATTTATTGTAAACTATAATCATTATTATACATTTTATGTTCAACTTTTATTGTATATCGTATTTTCTTTAAATCTATATGATTAAAAACTTTCTTGTCAGTTTAAGAAACTCTCAGTATGAGTAAGTTTGCCAAACAGTCTTTGGCTAGTGCTTTAGTTGTTAATATGGTGTAGTTTTAGTGATCACGAATATAACGCTATTTGTTTTCTTTTTACGCAATACAGAAATTTTTTTAGAGAACCAAATCGTAAATCAACAAATATTCCATTGAACGTTAAATATTATTGGTTTACTTAATTTAGGAAGACCTTTTTATCAAACACCGAACCAATAATGGTTGATAACCAGTGAAGACATTAGGCTTAACAAGTTACGTTTTAACTTATATAAGCACATAGGGATTATCACCTTGGTGATTAGCCAATAACCATAGCACTATGGTGACACCTAAAACACGTACACAAACTGGAATCTTATTTTTTTTGTCACAATTGACTCAAAACTTGACATTTGACACCTTATCATCATATATTTTATGTAGTCGATAATACGCCATAGGTTTGAACAATTGCAGTTAAGATTTCAAACTATCACATTGACCATGATGTTCTCAATTAAAAGAACTGAACTCATTTTAAGTTTCATTCTAGGAAAGGTTTCATGTAGTTAACTGAGCAGTTATTATTTGAGTTTTTGACATATACACGAACATACATCGATTTAAACTCGATGTGTTGTTTTTATTCAAGAATAATACACGTATGCTAAGTTTCTGCAAAACACTATTACTACATTAGCAAAACGGAGCTAGTAGTAATTAAGTTGAAGTATTTTCATTAATAAAACGAGGTGTTAGCCCGTCCTACGTACGGGAATTTAAACCCGTGTACAATTCAGATCAGCTATAGTTTACACATATATAAAGACAAAGTTTCTTGCAGTTTTAATGTGAAAAAATCATCTTGTAAACAAATGTTGTGTGAACAAATATGTTTTTATTCCATCATAGGCCTATACGATATGCATTTTAAATCCAATAATTTTACAATAAAACATCAATTCTCCAATTTTTACGATGTGAAAAGCGTTGAAGTGAGATTTGCAGTCGATTCGCACATACGCACACTGATTATAAGTAGCCTACAGTAGAGATAGTAATAGTCAATTGAGAAGTGTATAGACTTAGTCAACGATTCCACCTTCCATAGCATACCTGCTTCTTCCATCATTATTATCACCACAATACAACTACTATACACAATTTCTGAATAGAAACGACCTAAAATAAAACGATAATATCCAATAAAATTCACAGTACACATAATTTAACTTTGGTGTTCTAACATCAAAACTAATTGTCACACCTATCCTTTATATCAATTTCACTGCATTAATTGCTAAATAAATAAGTGTAAACAAAGAAAAGTAAAAACAATAACAATTCATTTGAAAAAAAAAAAACTGGTCATTTGTAGCAGGAATATAAAAAGTAAACACGCTAGTAAAGCTAATGACGTAATTGTCAATAGACGCCTGCAGATATGAAAATAAACCACCTAACCCTCAAAAAATTCCTACAAAAGGATTTTTTTCGTTTTTTGGTAGGGTTAGGTGTGCTGATTAACATACCAAAAGTTTACCAAAGTTTGACAACTGGAAAGGCCTCAAATTCAAGATGGCGTCCAAGATGGTGTCAAATATCAAACTTCTACAAATGTCATCCCAAAGAAGTAGTTAGAGTCTACTTTTTCGTTTACAGGGTCCCTAAACTTAGATGAAACATATACATCATACATACATCAATTTAAAAACAAAATGTCACAATATTTTATCATGTTTGAGTAGTTATAGTATTTAGTATTATTTTTATCTCAAACAGCCTAATAAAAACTAGGCTCTAATTTATTTTTCATTTGTCTTAGTCTAAATTGTTCTAAAAAACGTTCCTAATTCCTAAGACCTAAACCTAATTTTAGACAAATACATTAAGTAAATATCCCTAATGATACATTTTTATAAAAAAACCTCACAAAATAAAACGTATATCATTTAATTAACGTAAAACGAAAATCGCTATGTTCAAAATATTTTCATCGTAAACAGTGAGGTTGACATTTTTATAGGTTTTTTTCTTCAGTAGGCCTACTTTTTTAGGGCATCAGACCTTAAATATTACATATAAAATACATTAAAAGAGGGTAAATGTAATAATAAGTAGGCTTAATTCCTAGCAGAAGTCTACAGAAATAAAGAAATTTCATAATTTTACTGAATTCAGCAAGAAAATAGTACAGTTTCTTTCAGGTAAGTATTTTGTAAATAAATTTCACATTTACAGTTGGCTAACCTGTTTATTGTTTACTCATGTTTATTATGTAATGAGTTCTGATATCGTAAACAAAACTAAATGTCCTATATGCTTAGAAGATTTATATTGTTCTACAGACACTGTACAAGTTCGTCAAAAGGGAGCTGAAAGAATAAACAAAGCAGGTTTGGAAAGAGGAGAAGAATTAATTGTTTGTGTACCCAGGAGATAAAGTTCACGTGAAATGCAGACAGCGGTATATTAATAAGAAGGACATAAAAATTTAAGCTGGGAATAAATTAGAAACGTTAAAGAGAAGCGCTAGGGTATCTCGGTCCCTTCAACAGCCAAACAGACTGTCTCTTCTGCGGTACTGCAGTCACAGAAAGAAGTTCTAGTGCTAGCTGTGTAAAGACAGAAGAATATGTAAAAACAATAATTGCCTGCTGTAGTAGTCGATTGGACAAATGGTCGGGTATTGTGAGAGGAAGAATAGAATATTACGGACATGATCTGATCGCCGCTAACTGTGTTTACCACTCCTGTAGCAGTAACTGTCGTTCTGGCTTTAACGTGCCAGTTCAGATTCAAAATGGACAAACTGCGAAAAAAAGTAAGCCCAGACGACCCAGAAATGAAGATCAAGAACAAGCATTCCTGAAAGTATGTAGATATTTAGAAACTAATGATGATGAACAACTAACAATATCTCACGTACAAGAAAAAAATGGAGGAATTTCTTGAAAGAGAAGATTCACAACCATTTGGAAGAAGTTATTTGAAAGAACAGCTAAAACAGAAGTATGAAAATAACCTTTATTTTTTTTAGGGAGAAGGTCTTCTAGATATTTGTCACAATAAGGGAAAAACATCAAATATTCTTAGATCCTATTTCAGCACACTTGAAAAGGACGAGGAATCCCAGAAAAAGGCTATCATCGAAACACCAGCCCGTCTTATTAGGATTGGTATAATTAAAGGCCTCCACTCTGTCCGTTACAGACCAGAATCCAAGTGATTCCTGAATCTGGATTCCGCCCTTTCTTTCATACCGGAATGCTTGCAGACTTTGTTAAATGGTGTTTTTGTAGGCGAAAATACGGATCGTAAGGTGGTAGGAATTGGTCAAGCCATCATCTAAGCAGCCCGACCACGCGCTGTTGTTGCTCCTTTACAAATCGGCCTTGCAGTTCAGGTACACCATCTATATCGATCTCAATTTCTTGTCGATACTTTACATGCCATGGGATTTAGTTCTTCATACAAAGAAGTTCTGCGTTTTCAAAAGAATGCGGCTGATTCGGTTACTCCAGATTTGTACAAAACATAAAGTCTATGACATTAATGAGATAAAAAAAATACTGGGTAAGAACTTGTGTTCGCAATCCATACATTCACAGGATGTGATTCAACAGCGTACATATTCAGTGTAGGAAAGAAGTCAGCATTCCAGAGGCTTATTAGCAGAAATGCAACGATTGAAGATTGTGCAAATTTGTTTATAACTCCGAAAAAACACTGACATAGAGATGCTCGGAAGCAAAGTAATGGCAGTTTTATTTGGGGGCAGAAGTGCCGATTCCCTAACTTCATTGCACTGTAAACTCTTAAGTAAAAAGATTGTTTCTGCTACATCATTTTTTACTCCAGAACAACTTCCTCCAACCGAGTCAACAACAAAATACCATTGCCTAAGAGTGTATTTTTAAATCATGAATTGGACTGGAATGGAAAAAAATATGAATGCTATTAATTGGGTATGGAAGCTAGAGAGCAATAAGTATGTACCAATAATGACTAATAAACCTGTTGCACCAGAAAGTCTTCTACATTTTTTACACTGCAATTGCACTACTGCATGTCGAACAATGCGATGCAGTTGCACAAGATATGGACTACCATGCACTATGTGGACTGTGCCAAACTGAAAACTGTGAAAATAAATTCAATGAGCCTGTTTGGGATGAAGAAGTTGACAATGAATACTTGTAAACGTACTTGTAAATGTGTTGTTTTGTAAAAAATAAATTTTTGTTGTCATTTTAAATGTGTTTTTTGCATTCAGTGGCCCTGAAAACATATAGGTAGACACCAGTATTACTTTTCTATGGCAAAAATTGCAGGCGTTAGGTAGTTTACACCATATTGGACGCCATCTTGAAAATAAGGCATTTCCGGTGGTCAAACTTTGGTAAACTTTTAGTATGTTGATCAGTACACATAATACTACAGAAAACCGCAAAAATACCTCTTGTAGGAATTTTTTGAAGGTAAAACTATAATTTCCGCCGTCTACAATGTTTATTATCCATACCGTTATCAGTTCTATCCTTGATAATTACCCACCCTCATTTAATAAATGTACATCGTAATTTCCCATATTAGTTAATTTAAACTACAATATATTCATAGTTGAAATAAAAGTGATATTTTCACGTTTGGGGCGCTGATATAGACACCCCCAAACGTAACCATAAAAGAACACGATTTCATAAAAGGATGGTTTGTCTAATTGCAGTATCCTAGGTCAATGTTGACGTTGTGTTCAATCTATGTCATCCATCTATTTATCTGTGTATAAAAGCCGGCTGAGGTTGTGGTGGTAATTTAAAATCGTGATTCCTGGTTATTCTTGATCTTCTGTTTATGACATCAATATTTCCGGGCCTAATCCAAACAAAGTTAAAGCAGACAAACATTAATTGTAAACAAAGAAAAAGCTACCATGAAGAATTAAAACATGTAAACATTGCTATTTTTCTATTCTTTCCTTGAAAAGTGGAGCAGTAAAATAATTTGCATTTATCCTTTTTTATTAAGACTCGTGTACAGAGCCTCGATTTGTATTGTGGTTTAATTAATTTTGGTCTAAACTATTTTAAACTGTGGTCCAATTATATCTACTAATCTTACTTATTTCCTATAATCAATGACAAAATAAGAGTAAATAAAATAACCTCATAGTTCCATAGTTTATATTTAACCAGCTGTTAGTTAAAACAAATTATATTGCTCTAAGACAAATCGAAGATTACAAAGATTGCTTTAAAAAATAATTTGAACATCCTAGAATTTTACTATGTATATTTAATTAATCTGTCATCCTCTTACAGAAGAATTGAACGTATCAATGATTGGCATTACACATAGTATAAATAAGTCAACCCTATATGTCTTTACATTTTTATCCAAATGCTGAATTTGTGACAAAAAGCTGAATGTTTACAGCTGTTATGTTAAGCAAATTATTTTATACCAAAAGCTAGTTTAGAATCTTAGCGTCGGCTGCTTGACTTTTTAAAAATTAAAACTTAATTTCTAAAAAACTGGGACCCTAAACTAAAATTATGGCTTCGCCATTCCCTAGTTCTCAAAATTATCTTTCTTTCAACACAAAAATCATGAAAATCCGTCGACTGGTTGATTCAGAATCGTGAAATAAAAAAACACTGTTTCGTTTTAATATTATAGATGATGTGACAAGCAGATAATGATGCGTAAAGTACATCTGACAGCCCCTAGTCAAGGTGTTACTCGTACATAAAGCACTATGGAGATGTGATTTGTACGTTTAATTAGATGATACGTGTGGTACTTGGCATAAATACTCCAACCAACACAAAATAAGTTCCTAAACACTTATTTCAAAATATCAATATCTATATATTAATAGGCAAACATGATTCTTTCAAACCTTTTTTCTCAGCTCGTGTGCATCGCAGGGAAAATCTACACATACTGTAAGAAAGATATTTATTTGCCTGTAGATGTGCAGAATCCCTTTATAAATTAAAATAGGCCAAAAATAAGCACAAAAATGAATTTAAAATTTAAAAAGTTAACATGGGCCTTATGGGTTGGCATGCTGGTGACGAAATATAAATAGAAAATCAAAACAAATGGAAGAAATTCCAATCACATGTTTCATTCACAGCTTGGTGTTAAAATAGAGTAGATTGCACAATACATATTTTTCGTCGAGTTTTTGAAACAAGGTGACCACTTGTACATAAAAATAATCAACTATTTGAAAGACGTTGTTTTAAAACTGCCACAAGAGTATGTAAGTATCGGTTTGATTACTACACTCCAGTTTCGTGTTTTTACTAACTTATATTTTTAAATTTGTATCTATGAG
>NW_026542594.1:135660104-135687058 GCF_028750875.1 Macrosteles quadrilineatus | reverse complement strand
AAACATGTAACGATCATTTCAGGTCATTTCACATTAGTGTAGCTAAAAATATAATTAAATGCCATTCCCGCTCTAAACTCCAATTGTTGATTTGTTTTTACCTAAGCTCTTTTGGAGATGACAATATTCATAATATTCAAAAAAAAAACAAGAAGAATAATATTGTACTGCCTGCGTGGATGAATTTAACCTAGAACAATCAATCGTTAGATAGTCAGATATGCTAAATATTTGTGTAAAAAGTAATGTGGTTCTTTAATGCGTCTTAAAGAGTTTATGTAAATCCAATTATGTTTATGGTGTATTACGCACACTCAATTATCTCTGACAGGTCCTTAGTGCTGGCAAATTAACAATTGCATTATACATTCATATGATTCTCCAATTATAGTTATTCCAATACCGATTTAGTGATTGATAAAGGTAGGGAGTCGAGCAGATATCTCATCCACACTGTATGCGTGGGGTTTGTGTTCAACAATGTTTGAATTGTTATGCGTGTAATATTTGCTTGTGAATAAGCCAATAATTATATAATTGATATGCAAGCAACGTATTATAAACTAGCCCAAAATGAATAAATTTCCCCAAAATGTATAGTAACCACGTTTCAGTATACATCAAGCATAGTCAATCATATTTTAATTCTAAAATCAACGTAGAGTGATACGATCAACTAGTGATTGCAATTTCTGCATTTAAATTCCTTTATTCAAATTTTTACATCAGTTTGAAAAAAAATGCACAATGTTTAGCAGGTAAATTAGTTACCTTATTAAAGATAAGTGCAAGCACGTAAAAAGCCAATTTAATTAAAATGAATTATAGTGCTTATTTTAATGGACATACATTTAATATTTATACAAGTATCAACAACGCTGGTGGGTATTAACATGACATTGTATAACTAATAACACTTCCGTCGTAGCGGCGGACATGCCGCTAGTTATGATTTATATCATTTTAATGATACCAAAGGTTGTCAACCATCCTTACTTCCGGTGTGGTTGGATATTTCCTCTTTGCATTTCAATACAGTCTACATGACGGAAATGTTATAGTTCGTTTAGTTAAGTGAGTGCAAGTTAAGCTGAGCTATAATTACATAATACAATATGTTTTACAGCATGACATTGACCTCATTAGCGTTCTAACTAAATAGAAGACGAATTTTATCGTGTTAATGTTACACATTGTCATATTTAATTCACTGCTATAACTGTATCTTTTTAACTGCAATAATTATTGTTTATTCCTATATTGCGAGTTTAACTAATCATTTGAATATTACAATTAACTATCATAATCTTGCCGTTTATTCTACTTCAACATATAAAAAAAGGTGCCTGATATGCCCAAACGTCAGTCAGCCACTTCTGTTTTGACATACGCAAGACTTGTGTAATAAAATATGCTTTCTTCCGTTGCAGTACGACTACTACTTTCTATCGCTATGAACGTTAGTTTTTCATAACTTTGAAGTTACTTTTTTCACCTATCTCTAGACTAAGAGTATCCAAATTTTCACCACGTATTTATACTTATTATATATACTAGTTCTAGCAGAAGGGGTTTCATTTATTCAACCCACAAGTCAAAAAAAAAAAATTAATTCCAAATTTTTTATGAACAAAATAATAACGAATTGAAAATTTTAAAAAGAATAGTTATATTTTTTTCTCCTAGGAGACACTATATACATATGGCCTTTAAAATAAAAATAAATTAAGGTTCTACCTCTCACAGTTTTTTAGATATAAAGAATGCACTTAATATTATATAAAAGTGGCATTCACAGTCCCCTTAAATTTAAACAAACTAGTGTGTCCACTGATCATAAGCCTCGAGTTTTAGTACTAAAATTTATACTTTTAAACTTAGTATGGCTAATTTTAAGTACAAAATGTGTATACTTGTTTAAGCACTAAGCTTTCTAACTGCAAATTGAAAGATCCCGAAAAACAACATGGTACCTGAGAGTCACTTTGGATCGCTATATATCACCACTTAAAAACTCAAAGAAAAACTCTCTGAGGAACATAAAAAACGAAATAACGAACTAAGGCCAAAGTCCTACATCACGTCATCTAGCTGTAAAGTATGTAATAAAAGGTCTTCAATTTTTATTTATCTACCGCATTGATATAAGTTATCATTGTTTAATTCAAACACACACAAAAATCAAAATACGCTGCTTGGATTTATCCGTTTGGTTAATGTGCTTAAGAAAAGGTTTAAGGATACTCTAAAATGATTAAGAACTACATTAAATTTCTTGTGCCATTTCAAAACCAAGATAACTGTGGACGTGGAGGTGTCGAGAAGTTAATCAGTTAAAGATGGGAAGACGAGATTGATATCTAGACAAAGTTCCAATAATATATAAACGTTAGTGCAGGAAGTCACCTTATTCTCTTCCGAGAATTAAACTTAACGGACCATACTTTCTATACCATTACCTCAACTGCTAGAACATACCTATTTTTTGGATGCAGTTCAAAAGTCTGCTACTTAAGTGGTCAGAAGTAAGTGGTTTTATCCTGTACAGAAATACTGAAATACGATCCTTTTGCCAAGGATCTTTAATGAGTTTAGTAAACACTTGACCCCTTTACTTAAAAGTTATGGACATGGTAATATGGTAATTATCAACAAAAATCCTTCATTTTAGGTTCAGATATTGCCTTTACAGTTGTCCAGTTTAAGTTGTTTTCAAACAAATTAATCTCTTTCCTGTGGTAGTTTATACTGGAGATATTGGCAAATAAATATAATGTAATACTTCATTTTAAGGTCCAAAAAGACCAATATATAATACTTTTTTATTTCCACGAGCACTTTTAAAAACTATGTTTTTATATTAAGGCTGTGTTTAAAACTTTTAAAACCCGACTATGAAAACATTGTTTTCGAAAGCGCTTTAGAAATAAAATGTTATTATATATTGGCCTTTTTGAACCTTAAAACTTTGTATTACATTACATCCATGCTGTGGGTTGATTTTCAACTTGATGCTAGCCTTTATGTATTCTACTTTATCTATTAAGTTATCGTAAAAGTTCTAGCATCAAATAACTAAGAGCATGTTTTATTGCAATCACCGTTGGATGAATGGCAGTTGACAGGAAGTTAAAACTGTTCATATTTTTTAGCTCTTTTTAGCCTATTTATACACAATAGACGTTACCGTTGTACCATACCTGAAAATTTTTCAGGAAAGCCAATAACCATACCAATGCAAGATAAACAATATAACTACTTCGAAAACAGTTGTAATAAATTTCAGGTTAAAAAAATATATATATATAAATATATATATACATACTGTAGGAATATAAAAACTCAATAAACCTAGGGCATAAAAGCGTCAACTTTAATTTAACTTTCCTCATTTACACCAAACTCCGTTTAAACCTCCTCCATTTATCATTTAAGAAGAGATAGTTGTGTACTTAAAAAAATTGTTTAGGAAATGAAATAACAATGTCATAACAGAGAAATATGAGCTAATTTTGCATCTTCACAATTTTCTATTCTAACAATATTTACGAGTAAGCGATTGAACTGTGAAAGTATTTTTACTTAGTTATTACCTTTCAACTACCTATCAAAAGCTATTTCAAGAAGGTCGATCTTTAGCAGGATGCGGTTTACGTCAATAAAGACTGTAATGCTGGAAACAGTGCGAGTCCTAAAGGCTTATATCACACGATGACCTAACCTGAATAAATTTGAAAAGCAGTCCCAGGTCTGTGTATAACAGAATCGGATTTTTTAGAGTCGAGAGATTGATGCAAGAATCCCACATTAGAGGCTTGCCATCTACGCACCCTCCTCTCTCATAAAAAATCATAATTCGGTATAATCGTCAAAAATACAGAACACAGTTTGTACTTTAAACGCTTGGTCTAAATTTTTCGAAATAACAAAGGGGAAAATGCGATCTATCATAATTGTATGTAGAAAAATGTAATATTCTTTTACTCAAAGCGTTCAAGTATAACCTTGACATAATCGTTTCAGTTTAGCCTTGAAGCATTGCAACGTGTTTTATTGCTATGAAATGTTTCCCTAATAAGTTCCATTAAAATATAAAATTTGCATTATATCATTTCAAATTAAATTTATGAAAAATAACTTTTATGCCGTGTTTATTGAATATTATAATTTTTTTAAGTTTCATATTACATCAGATCATCAACTCATTTTCAACTTGTTACTTTCAAACAGCTAGTTAGTTATTCATGAATAACGTTACCAATAAATGGATTCTGGGGTAGTTTAAATAGGTTGGGTTGGATTCTATATTGATGTCCGCCCCGGATTTCTTTGAATACCCTATAATAAATTTCACTGTGAGCTTTTCCACCTGGTGTTACTTCATGAAAAACATATAAATATATTCCACGTTTGAAATGTTTACAGTTCCTAACATTCTTAACATTATTATTGGATTTTATATTATTTCGTTGTTAATAATGTATGTATAGTTAATCTAAGTTATTTAGATAATTTGATTAGTAGATATTTGGTAGAGGTTTAAAGTATGAGGTATTCTTTAAACCGTTTTCATATCACTGTGTTTTGCTATTTATTATAATGTAATATAATAACGTTATTTGTCTTGAATAGTATTGAATATTTTTTAATATTATATGTATCCAAAGCTTTATACAATATTGTCAATAATATAGTTAATTATCTACCGGTAAAAAGAAGACGAATGTGAAAAGTAATTTTGAAAGGCAACCACAGACAAAAGATCATCCAGAATCAGTAGTTATCTTGAATTCCATAAATCGGCGAAATAATGTCCATGTAATTATTATCAGGATCCTCCTAAAAGTTAAGGAGGTTGTTCATGTTATCTTTCTGTTAATGCTCTTTTCTATTAATCTTTTCATAGAACTGGTAAATTGAAAAAAAGTCCAAGTGAATAACCATGCATTTATTTTGTTTTAAGTTGTCTTATGGAGCAAATGATATCCGATATCATATCGTTTGGTTTACGTCAAGATAAAAAATGTATTAAAAGTTTGTTCAAAGGGAGAGATGTTGTCTAATAAGGCCTCTTAAATAAGTTATTGTTTACATATCACAAATATCACACATCACGTGGTTGATTTTTGGTCCTTTAGGTCAAATAATCTATAATAATTAATAGGAAGGTTTTAATTATTAACACAGCACTATTAATTTCCCTAGAGAAAAGTATAAAATAAAACAAAACTTTAAATATATGATGTTTACATAGTTTGACCTAGAACTGTTATAAAAACTGTGGGTTTCGAAGCAATTTCTTGGAATACTTAACCGAGCTAATACCTCTGGACGTCCTGCTGGTATTTATGTTGCTTATACAGCTCCACATTACCCCCGTTGCTGCTTTATATTAAAATATTTAAATTTCACCCAACAACCTTATTATATGTAACTGGTATCATTTTAACGAAATAAGACTCTATTTACCATAAGATATTTTTTTGAAATTTCCCCCAAGAAAAATTGGTTTTATATGTAGAATTATTTAGTTAATTTAAATATTTTTGAGCTAGCATTGAAAAGTACGCATCATTTTTATTTCCTCTAAGTGTGTCTGAAAAAAGTTAGGTTTCCCTTCATTTGTAATGTTAGCTACATGAAATTATAATCAAGCGTGGAATTAAATCAATCATCATACAATTAACTAAGTAATTATTTTTTTGGGAATGAGGGGGTATCACTATTTTATAAATTTCATCTTTGCAGATATAATAACACAAAGTAAATAAGATTGTCTTGTGGTCTTAAAATTGCAAAATATTGTGATTAAAATTGCCTGGCTTGAAACTGAAGCGTAAAAGTTAATATCGTAACGAAATTGACAATGTCATGTTTGTCTAAGGGAGGCCTACTGCCCTTTGCCAAATTAATAGTTGTTTGAGGGAGTACAATTTTAGAAAATAAAATGTAATATTTTATTGGCGTGTACACAAATGCCTGTAAAACACTATTATAAAATTTAGTTTTTTGTGACGTTGTGCTAATGTATGAAGCTGGATTAAATGGTCTTCTCAAAGTAATTTAACAGTTGTAATAAAACTGCTGCGCTCCTACAGATCATCTTTTGTTAGACCAAAATGTAAAACAATTTTTTTCCATTTTGTTTTAAAAAGCTTCAATAATTAAAAGTTACAATTGTGTACGGTACTATTACAACATACATCCCTTTTGAAGGCCAGCTTAAAAAAAAATGGTGTTCAAAACGGTTGTTATAAAATGTGATTTACATTGAAAGACTAAGAGCGAAATCTTATTCCTAAAAGTTTAACATAAGGGTTTTTATAAATTGGTTTTACTTTTTATTTTTTAAGCTTGCCTTACTACGCATAGTAACACCAAACAGGTTTGCGAACAATATTTGAAAAACGGAAGATTGATTGGTAGTTGAACAAACTGGCAGATCCATCTGTGGCAGGGTTTGGTTTTTAGGTTAATCTGTATATGAGTGGCTTGATAAATGATACTTTCTGTTTTCCAAAGACTGATAGATTAAATCTGTATGTTGTTGTCCATTAAGTCAAGTTTTTTTTTTCATTTTTATAATATATAGCTATATATTATATGTATATACAGGGTGTCCCGTAACTCTCTGGACACTTGTATATAGCGTTATTCCTTAGGTCAAGACAAACACATTTCACCATAGGAACATGGGTCTGTGGTGTCTAGTTTACCGACTGTCGGTATTTATGTGTTTTTTACAAAAAAACTAATAACTCCTAAACGGTTTGAGATACAGCTTTGATATTTTGCAAAAATGTTAATCTTTTTAAGACCTATTATCGTTAGAAATTATACTAAAAAATCATTAACCGTTTCAAAATGGCGGCCATTTAAAATATTTGATGCCAAATTTCACGAAAACCGTTAACTTTACAAAAATATTGCAAGAGACAAAAAAGTTTGTAAATTTTATGTAGTTTTCAATGATACCTTATTTGTTAAGATTGGATAAATAATAACAGAGAAATGTCTTCTTATCTAAACGCATGACCACTTTTCTCCATTTAAACAATGCTAAACAACGTAAAAGGAGTATTAGCATTGTTTAAATGGAGAAAGGTGGTCATACATTTAGAAAACAACACGTTTCTCTGTTATTATTTATCCAATCTTAACAAATCAGGTATCATTGAAAACTACATAAAATTTACAAACTTTTTTGTCTCTTGCAATATTTGGTTTATTAGGTCAAAATAAAGAGAAAATCAAGAATAACATTTTTTCCAAAATCGTTTCTTTAACCAGATATCCGCCATTTTGTATTTTTTTCATAAACATTTTTATTTTTGAATTTTTTCAACCGATCTTTATAAAACTTGGTATGTAGGTTAAGATAAAGAAGGCAAATGTTAGAAAAAACATTCATCTTGTTTCAACTTAAGATTTAAAAATGGCGGCCATTTTAATTTTTTTAACTTAAATTACTCAAAAACGGCGAATGTTATGAAAAACTGCCAAAAAACATTTTTATTTATCATTTTTAATTCCCTATCAAACAATACCAAGTTCGAAAAGATTTTAAGAAATAGCTGAAATATTGCGATTTGTATTTAGTTGTAAAAGGGGCAAACCTGACTAGCTTCTGCCTTATTCTACCTCATTTTACAACTACAAATCGTAATATTTAAACTATTTCTTATTAGATCTTTTTGAACTTGGTATTGATTGATAGGGAATTAAAAAAAAAATGTTAAATGAAAGTGTTCTTGACATTTTTTCATAACATTAGACGTTTTGAGTACTTTAATTGAAAAGAAAACACTAAAATGGCCACCATTTTGAAACTTTAAGTTGAATCATAATTAATTTTTGTCTAACATTTGTCTTTTCTACCTTAACCTACATACCAAGTTTTATAAGGATCGGTTGGAAAAATTCAAAAATAAAATTTTTTATGTAAAAAATACAAAATGGCGGATATCTGGTTAACGAAGTGATTTTGGAAAAAAATTTTATTCTTGATCTTCTCTTTATTTTGACCCATAGAACCATTTTCCGGAGTTGTGCTGTTTACTTACGGGACACTCTGTATTCAAATGTAATAAATTTATTTTAATATTATTCTAAGTTCACATACTAAAGTTACATATGTAAAGTCATAAGGAGTCTTCATAAACACAAAGCCATGCTTAACTCTTAAGGCCAAGATGGTATTATAACCTTTGCCTATAGTGTACAGTAAAATTGTTCGATGGGCTTTCATAGTGAATTATTATTCTTGGAAAATTACTAAAATGAAACTTATTCAGTCTCAGCAATCGATTACGTTAGAATTTAACCTGACCAATAACATAATTGTCACAAATGAATATTCTAAAAAGAAAATCAGTTCCTTTTAGAAAGTAAATGTGACACATTTACCTTCTAAAATTCCAATTTAGAACTTAAATGAATCAACGTAGAGAAATACCCCCAGAGTAATTACTTTCAGTAGCAACGAAATTTACTTAAATGAAGTGTTGAAAGACTGAGATTCATTGTTACTTTGAGGAAGATTTATGCACTGTCAAACTCTAGAGTGGACTTTGCTTTCATAGTAATGAATTGTGTTATGCTGTGTTGTTAGACTTAGATCTATGTTTATCACTCATCTAACTTAATTCTCATTTATCATATATAATTAATTACAGCAACCTAAACCTTAACCTTAAATTTTTAATAGAAAAGATTATATTTATTATAATTATATTATTTTATTATATATATTATATGTTATATATATTTATATATATTTTATAACTAATACTATGATGTGACAAAAATCAATGGAATAACTAATTCGTATCTTATCTGGAATTACATAAATTGGGATTATAGCTATTAATTGGTAAAAAGCAAATATTATTTTTTAAATAGTTTATAGATTGTTGGTTTGATAATTCAAATTTAGTTTGGATGAGATAAAGAATTTCTCATTTAAAGTAATAACTTATTGCAGTATTTTTTATTGAAATTCATGTGGTTCTTGGTGATTAGTTTATATATATATACTAGCTGTACCCGCGGGCTTCGCCCCGTTTAACTTCATAAGTATTCGCATGGCTCATTCACGTCCTGGTTGAAGTTCGTTCGCTACGCTCACTCACCTTTAGGTTGGAGCTCGTTCGCTGCGCTCACTTGCCTTCAGGTTAGCTCGTTCGCTACGCTAACTCGCCTCCAGGTTGAAGTTCGTTCGCTACGCTCACTCACCTTTTGGTTGGAAATTAGCTGTTGTCATAAATTAAAAAAAAATTAATAGTGCTGCACCCTGTTGGTAATCTTTGTAACTTTTATGCTATTACACATCATAGAACAGAACCAACTTGTTTAATTGAAACAGCTGTTAAGATTCATTAATTCCTTTGAAATATGAAAAATCATAAGATTGACATGGGGAACTTCAGAGCCACTGGGGCGGAGCCCGAAAGGGTTTTTGAGATAAGAATATGCTTTAATGTTAATCGGGAATGTGAGCTATCATCATGCCAAATTTCAGCCCAATCCGTCCAGTAGTTTATGCGTGATTGAGCAACAAACACACACACAAACACACACACAAACATACACACAAACATACACACAAACTCACAAACTTTCAGATTTATAATATTAGTAAGATATGGGATGATATTTGTCCCAACCGCTTTAGTCTGTTAATTATTACTATAAAAAAATGATCATATGACAAGTGTTTAGAGGAATTCCCACCTAACAGCATACAAAGTATCTTGTATTCACATTACCTAACCTATGCAGAATAACTTTTATTAATGTTTGTTTATATATTTATATTTATTTGTACAGAAGTAGACGTCAAAGGCTAGGTATAAAATCTAGCACATTGTATCAAGCTGGAGAGACAAAAAGTGTTTCATATAAATCTAGAGACAGCAGGATCTAGGTTGACAGCTAACACAAAATCAACTGAGAATCGCTTATTGCAATCTAAAATTTATTGGCAATTTGCTTTTGAGAGATAAAAGGAAAGATTTTGCAATGTATTTTACAATATCGAAATCTCACATTATTTGGGTATCAGTGCTTTTTATTTAGTAGACACGTTTAGGGGAAGCACTATTTGTAATACAAATATTACAATACACTTTAATGGAATAAGTTAGGAGTATCTTAAACAAATATTCCTACATCGTTTGAAGTAATTTGAAAAATGTATGTTGCATGACGGGTTAGAAAATAAAACTAAATAACTATTAATATTTTCAGTTGTAGATAGTGAATATTGATTTAGGCCGCACACATCATTGTTAAATTGTTTGTAACTGTTCCTTGTAACCCTTATAACATGTATTTTCATTACAAATTTTTAGTTTGTATTAATTTACGTTTTAATTCACGGTAAAAAGGGTATAAAATTGTGACTAATCTAGAATGTCTTTGTCTCATACAAAAGCGAACCACCACTGTTCATTATTGCAGATGTTTTCCAAGGTCTGATGAATCGCAGTTTCCATGACAAAGGCAGCAGTTAACATCGCATTGTCTTGATACAATGAACAAACTGATGCCACGTAAAGACTATTGTTCTGTTTAGATTAACAGTCTGAAACTCCGATGTCGATTTCTAGAGTACAATTGGGGGTTTTAAGATCTAAAGCTTATTTCTGGATCTTGTCATGGACAATTTAGGTATCATGTAGTTATGGGATCAATAGGTTTAAACGAAAGTTTGTTAATCATGGTTTACTTTGACAGAAACATTAGTCTACTGTTATAAAATATACTTTTTTCATCCTTATGAATTGTGACTAAGGTGTTCGTATACAGGCAAATTCATGAAACCTCAGGAGTTGACAAAAACAAACCCGAAAACAAACCTGTATAAATTATTTTTAATATTCAATGAGAAGAGTTTTTTACTGTTTTCTCGTGAATAAATAAAACTCATATTTTACAAAATATGCATCATGACACATCTATCTAAATGACATAATGATTTCAATTAATAAATATTACTATTTTATAACATACAACAAAAGTGTGATATGTAGGGCCTACAAAAAAAATATCATGCACACGAATATTCAGTAATTTACATAAACAGTTTTATTAATACTTAGGTAATAAGTAAATTTCTACTTTTTAATAGAAATCATTTTAAATATTTCGGGGAAATTAAATGTTTTGATTTGGCATTGAATCAGAAGTTTGCTTAGGAAATAATAAATACAATTATTTGACAATCGAGTTGCGAGGTCGTTGGTAACTCTAACTCGATCAGCAACCCTCAAGGGTTTGACGACAATGCTAAACTTTGGTCTTATTTATTAACCTTAGAATTATTGTTGTTTTGCCTCATTGTGCCATGATAAAAACTTTCTCAACATCTCAAACAGTTGAAATTATGTTTAATAACCTAATAAAATGTATATGTTAAATTGTATTATATTGTGAAGAATGTGTTATTGCAATCTTGCAAAGAGTTCTTAAGTATATTATGGTATTAAAATATGCATTGTTCATTCATACTCCATTGAAAGATTTTATAAAATAAAAAAAAACTCATATTGACCAACAAATACAAAACCAGGCTTTTCTAAAAATATTTTTCTTATGACATTTTTTAGGGCTTTGCTTAGGAACAGGTACGACGTATTTCAGGAAGATTGTATAAACTGTATACTACACGATCATGTAAAACTGAGAAAAAGAACTTTTTGGATTACCGTGGTTTGTTATTCAATAGAAAATTTTTTGTTGGTTTCCAAACTAGTTATATTTCGTGATTGATTATTCACATTCAACTATGGCGTTGTTGTTGGTAGACTTTATCTTATTTTGACAAGTGCCCGTGAAGAAATCTCAGTTTGTCGAATGACATTATTGAAAAACCCGTTGTGGTGATAAGTACATAATGATAAAATTACACTTCATTTACGCTATAACAACAATTAAGGAGATTCCAAACCAAATTAATTGCACTACAATAACAATTATTGATAGCATACGTAAGTTAATCCTAATAATTTAATTTTACTCCATAATGATTTTACAAAACCATAATTTCTATTAAATATTACTCTACTTGTCCGTATTGGATGATTGCTCTCTATAATCTTGCTTTACAAAGGACACTGTTTATGCATATTCCAACTATCAGTCATTATAATTTTATGTTAAACGCATTCAGCTGAATATCTATTATTCCCCATGGTTTACCAAACAATGAACATAAACAACCTTTATGAGACAGTTAAATATTTAATTAGATGCTAGCGTTCATTTCCGTGTTTATATAAAATCGCTATATCAATTATTATGGCGCACCACCGTTGTCAGATCCTGTCTGATTGACCAGTTTTATACACTAGCATTTTCATTTACGGATACCCTAGAAATAATTGCACTTGCGATTGATCAAATCCGTTATGTAAGGAAAAACGTTTTTAATCTTACTTGGTTTAGATTTGCTTTCAAAACGTGATCGGAAATGGTTGCGGTATTTGTAAACGACATTCAATGTAAACATATCAGTGACAGCGAGAAGAAATAATCTTGATTCGAACAGCTGTTCGTTATTTCATAGATGAATATGTGATAAACATCGGGAAAACTTTACAAAAAATCTCACAAAATTGGGTTTTTAAACGTCCGTCATTTTATTTACAAAGTAGTGACGCCATATTTTAATGGCTAAAGACAATCTCACCAATCCAGTGAATACATTAAAATGATTTCGAACTTGATAGGTACTCTCTTTTTTCAGGAGAAGGCCGCGTAAAATGGCTCTTAGGCCGTGATAGACAGGAAGACAGACAGTCAGAAATTTAGATGAGACTGTCTTGTTTCGGTTTCTTTAATGTATAAAACGTAAAAATTACCCAAAAGTTTATGATTCTAAACAATGTACAGAAAAAACTCGAATTTTATTTATATAGAAGAATAAAAGAGTAGCCAAATTTAAAAAGATGAGACATTTCCTTTCCTATGAACAAAGTTGAACCTCGAGGTTGTATGAATTGTTTATTTGGAAAACTCTTTGATAACTTTAAACAAACAGATCACTAATAAATGTTAGCTAAAGGCGTCTTTATAGTATTGTTCAAGTTTTTACCCCAGTAAGCTCATCGCAGGAAGAAGAACTAGTGACCCGTTCAAAGTAATCGGATATTGAAAGGAACTCCCGCTCCATTAGAACTGCAACGAGGGAGACAGACGGACGTCGGATGTCGTTAGTTTTACATTTTAAGCTAGAGCACGACCTGCTAAGATGTTTTAAAAACTAATGTTTAGTTTAAAGAAAATTAAAATATCTTCGATCTGATTTAGAATATATTGTTTTTTTTTTCAAGGTTGTTTAACTGGAAATAAAACTTCTTTAGGTGTGTGGTATCGTCTAAATATACAAATAAGATCGATAATAAATACCTATCAATCCAACTAATAGTGAAAAATGTCAATGTAAATGATGGAAACATAATGATAAATTAAAATATTTAAGGTGGTCATCGTATTAATACGAGAAGACCAGTCTCTTGATCCGTTATAAATATACAATTAAAATATATGCCTTTCTATACCTGAAAAAAAACAATAGAAATTGTAATAATGATATGCATAGACTATTTTCATTCATCACTAGTAACTAGTTATCATGTCATGATTATTATACTTTTATCGTGATATACAAGTATGTATTAATTTAAACATTCGTATGATACTAATTTCATAACAAAATAAAGCTATTAGAATGCCATCGCTAGGACAAGGCGGATTTTTCGTTAAAGTCACAATCTATGCAAAATATGCACAAATTATTTTTGAAAATTATTTGTGCATAATATATTTGAAATTTTTCTAATATATAACATTGTATTTTCTGTCAGTTACTCGTATTAAAATGGAATTAGTATGTTTAATTTGATATATTATTCATAATTTCTCCCAGTTGTATATTTACTGACAAACTTCTACAATTGCTGTTATCTGACGGGAAGACATTTTTGGAACTGCATACAATCTTACTATGCGTTATTCAAAGACAATAGGAAGCAGTCATGGCTAATTCAGAAAAAGGAACGTCTACATACAAACTGTATAAGAAAACTCGAATATTAACAGAATCAGAAACACCAACATACGGATAAAGGAGAAGATGTTGGCACTCACCCGGGCCAACGAACATAAGGACTTTCCTGAGTATAGACTAAGGCACTATATATCCACAAAGACTATTACAGTAAAAAAACATAGTACTATAAACACGAATGTTTAAATAGGTTTTGTTGAATTTCTAATATATTATACAACGATTGTTGACTTAATTAAAGTATACTAAAAGTAAAAGTCAATTGCAGTTCTTTATATAGCAATTGTTGGGATTGCCTCCCACAAATTAAATGGTCCTAGACTAAATTACTTTGTTCTTAAAAACTATTTAAATGAACTCATTATTTAAAACTATAAAACCATCCTTACTCAACAACTTTTAACGTTCTTGCGGATGATGAAAGCGAGCAGTGATTAATGTAAGGTTATTTGAATAAAAGCTCTATCTAAAGTTAAAGAGTTCTTCAAGCTGTTTTATGGTAATTGGTCCATTAGTTCATCAATATTAGTTCCCTGCCCTTCTCAATTATATCAGCCAATTTTTTTATATCCCCGCTCTTGATAATTAGACTACAAAATATGGTTCCAGAGAGAGATTGAAATTTCAAAATTGCTATTGTTGCAGATAAATTATTGAGTATTTACATAAAGTGTTTATAAAAGTTTTGAAATAACACTCTTTAAGTTTTTTTACTCTTTAATACAGTAGTTTATCTAATTAACGTGGTTGCTGCTCAAACAATGAAACACAACAATTTCTGTCTTCACAACTTGTAAACACAAAACCAACCATCGTTTTTTAGAAAAAATTATATATTTTTAATATATGGAAAAACTGAAAATATTATAAGTAAAAACCAAACTAAAGTGTAAACATAACTAAAGTGTATTCAAAGCTTTTTATTAATGATTGTTTTTAATCGTATACAGTACTTTTTTTCAAATACGTAATATCTTTTTTAGTAAATAGTAATATATTAGTCTGTTATTTAAAGGTTTTGACAATAAAATTATAATATTATTTCTTTCATACAACTTACATAGTTTATAGTTTGAATATGTAAACATAAACACAAATTATGCATACTAACCTATAGCTTTTCATTTCTAAAATAATATACTCATTAAATCCAAACTCTAGTACTATATTTTTAAAATCAGGTTTTGTCCAGTTTCGCATCTGTTCAATAGTAGACTTAAAACGCTTGAAAACCAATTGTTTCAAAAACTATATGTTAAGATCTAAAACTACTTATGTATGGGTTTGCTACCAGCACCAGCACAGTAAGTCGATTGGCCTTGGGTCCAGCCTAGTTTAAAGGCTCCAAACGTTATTAGTCCTTTAAATTTATCATTCTCTTTGAGACTTGTAACGAGGAAGGACTTTGTAAGAAACCTTTCGTTTAAGTATTTCCTTCAGAGACTTAAGCCTCTCTCGGAAAATTGAATTAAATTATAGCACCTTGTATTTAGTGTTCTGTCTTTATCTTGATAGTGTAATTACATAAGAATAAGTCTGTATTAAAGTTGTATCTTGATTATTTTTAACTGAGTACTTTTAAATTTGTTTGGTCTTACTAAGTGTAGTAGTTTTATGTTTAGCAAATTTAAAATGCTTTTTATGCTTTATAACTTATGGGGAATAAGCTTTTCCCGTAGGTCCTATTGTAAAACCTGGACTCGGGACAAATTTAGTTTTTCGTTTTGATGTCCTCAGACACCAAACGCACCATCCGGTTAAATAATTTATGTGTATGTCCTTAACACGATACTTGAGCAAACATAATACATTATCAGAGTTTTATGAAATTTAGTACTAACATGTAAATCTATGTTTATTCGAACAAGTTCGCAAACCAGCATGATCGAACCATGAGAACGAGGGGCTTATGGGGTAAAAATTTTATTTTCTTAGATTTAGCCCAAAAATACATAAAATGTTGCAATTTCTTTCTGAACCTTATTTGTAGGGAAGAAACAAATAACCTAGTATATTTCAACGTTGTTATACGCTTAATAGTTAAGGATAAATCTAAAAAAAAACCTCTTTAATTTAAAGATCCTATGTTAATTTAATGGAAAATTAGTATGTTGTAGTTTACTTGTGATAATATTTTGATCTAATTTGAAAATTGTATTTGTTTTAAATTGAGCAACATACGAAAAATAATACACAAATTGGTTCTAGGTCATATAGCTTACAATGAAACCCAAAAGTAGGCTAGATGTGTTTTAGAGTTACACATTATCGGTATGCATGCTTTGGCAGGTTTGACGTCTTAATGGGCCATCAAAATGATACCATAGATCATAAACGTGACCACATAAACCTCGTATAAATCAATGTTAGGTTGAGCTTGTTGTACACATAGGTATTCAAACGATCTGCGGGGACTGGTAGGGAAGGTCAGGTGTAGGTGATGGCTCAATGAGCCACTCTTATGACATCATAAATCATAAACGTGACCACATAAACCTCGTATAAACCAATGTTAGGTTAAGGGTGTTGTACACATTGGTATTCAAGAGATCCGCGGGGACTGGTAGGGTAGGTCAGGTGTAGGTGATGGTTCAATGAGCCACATCTATGACATCATAAATCATAAACGTGACCATATAAACCTCGTATAAAGAAATGTTAGGTTAAGGGTGTTATACATATTGGTATTTAAGGGATCCACGGGGACTGGTAAGGAAGTTCAGGTGGTTCAATGATCCACACTTATGACATCATAAATTATAAATGTGACCACATAATTCTCGTATAATCCAATGTTACACTTATGCATTTATCAAAAACCTCGTTTTTTGTCAACAGCTGAATTATGTTTCTCTTTATTACAACTAATGATTGTTGTTACTTCAAATGTAACCACTATTTCAGTTTTGCACACTTTATAACACCAACTAGTTTGGTTTATATTCGCAAATTTTGCAGAAATTTATATTTTTACAGCACTGTTCAAAGAGCATTGTTAAAAATACATTGTTTGAGCCAAACTACGTAGGCATATATTAATGCATTGTCCGGTTAGGATTAAATTTAAACCTTAACTTAATCTATTTGAATGAAATCGAGTACCTGGGGGAAAGACATTTGCATATATTCTCAACAAATTGACGACAGAGCCTGAATCCGTGGTTGATGATAATCCTCTAATACTGTTTTCATGCAGTAGCTATAGGGGAATGTTTAGGAAAATCAAGTGCTGTGGAAAATGAGGAGTGAGGCACTATTATAACAAATATAATTAATACGAAAAAATATAGATTAACAATGTTAAGTGCACAGAAGTGTTAAAACCCTAATATGTCACTTATTTTCAATGTAATAAATCATCCAAGACATTTCCAAAAAGAAATTGTGTAAAATTAAGTTATCAATATTTATTATTTCGTATACAAACTTGATTTTCAATTTCATAGAAATATTTTAACTATGACTTGATCTAACTGCAAAGCTGTTTTAAAACAATTGCAATGCGATTCAAATGTGCAGCTGAGACTATTCCAATTAAGTAACTGATCCAAAGGAATGAAATGTCAGTTGTTTAAATTGTTAACAACAGGATGCATACTACTTTAATCCATTCAATTCCTCTAGCCATCGACCTCGTTATTTTTATAAAACATTTACCTAACAATTTAACTACCAAGTTCATCTACGAACTTGGAATAGACAATAACTGAATTCATTGGTGTCTGCAAAAGAAAAATTAGTTTAAATTATGCCACAGTTGCCAATCATCCAAGTTTACCAAACTGTTATGAAATAACTCAAAACTAAAAACCTATTACGACGGACGAACGTACAATGGCTGTGATTTTATCGTAATCGATAAGCAATCCATAACCGAGACCAGACGTGTACAATTGTTTGTAACTTTTCTGAATGTGTATTGAATTGGTTATCAACCGTTGTAAGGTTTAACATACATGTTTGTAATTAAGAGTTTGTACTATATACAAGAACTAACATTTCTTTTCAACTGAAGTATTACACATTTATGTAAAATTAAAAAAAGAAGATAATAACAATTAATAGAATCTCTAAATGTCCACCTGGTAACAGCAACAATAAATTTCTGAATAAATAAATAATCTAAAAATTCATATAAATCCAACCAAAATACTAAAAATAATTTACAGAAGAAGATTGTCATGTACATAACATTTTTTTAATAATAATTTCAAAACATATTTTCCTGGTCAGCACAATAGTTGATTTCTGTTACATACTGTAAAGACGACCACTAAATCCTCAAATGGCAGCCGGATTTATTATTATTATTTAAGCTGAGTTTGACATGTTATACAAAATTAAGCTGCTTACTGGATGAGGTTTAACTAATTTTCAGTAGTTATCCAACGCACTTAATTGGTTGTTTTAATCCAACTTGTTTAAACGCTTATTTTAAAGAAATATGCAAAAGTTATGTTAAGCTATAAGAATAAATACAATGTTAATTTAAACAATAATTTATTTTAAATATAAATACCCCCGCCGCAGCAAACCTGCAGACTAAGAGAATTTCCATTTGCCTGATTGGATTTAAACTAAAATGTCTCCTTAAAAATATCACATTTATTCCCTATTTAAATTGAATCAGTTTAACACATACTTAGGTTTGCTGCAACAGGGAGGGTTAAAGTGTTTTTTTTTATGTAAAATGTTAATAGTTAGTAAGAAATAAAAACATTTTCCAAATTTGGGCAAAATATGTTAATAAATAAGCAAACTACAACAGTTTACTTATCCTCCATAAGAATAACATGGGAATTTTAAATTTACAATTTTTTTGAATTTCCTCCATAACCATTATGCGCATTATAACGCTTCAATATACTAAATTATTTTTTTTAAGCTCTACAAAATAGTTTGGAAAGAAATTGCAAAAATTTAAGTTTTTTTGTCCAAAAATGGGAAAAACCCATTTTTACCCCATAAAAGCCCCCATAAACCCCCGTTCCCATGGTCCGATCATGCTGGTTCGCGAACTCGTTCGAATAAACGTAGGTTTACACGTTTGTACCAAATTTTATCAAAATCGGATCATTTTTGCTCGAGTTATCGCACTAACGGACACATATATATATATATATATATATATATATATATGAATTTGAACGGATGCTATTTTTGGCCTCTAGGGACCTCAAAATGAAAAAAAAATCGGTCCCGGGTCCAGGTCTTACCATGAGTACTACGGTAATAGCTTATTCCCTATATGGGAAATTCGCTAAAAACTCAAATGTGAAGAAATTTTGATTTTCCGATTAGAGATTATAAAACTAATCTATATTTTGGCATTAAATAAATGTTTTTCACTTTTTTACTCCTACATTCCTATCTGTCTTTACTCAACTTATTAAAACGCTTACAGTATTTAAAAAAACATATTTTAAAACCATGCGAGGACTATGTGTTGAACTATGTAAACAAAATGCTATGTTCCTTTTCCAATATTTTTATTTTAAATAGCTTTAATGCTTGATTATAAACAAAAATCACTTACATAATATTCTGCATCAACTAAAACTAAACTGTATTTTCGCATTTAATAAATATTACTATCTAAATTCCCACAAAATACCTGTGCCTGATGCTATTTTAGTCCTAATCTATCTACTAGTAAATATTTAGCCCTTAGGAAGAATAGATCTATTATTTAATAGTTGCCTGAATCTTGTAATACCCCATTTATCCAGAAGATTACTGACAACAGAATACCAGGAGGTGATAAAACATCCCTCCATTTCACAAACAGTTAGCACTGCTGACGTCACTGACGTAATATCACAGACATCACTGGGATCGTGGGGTTTTTCACTTCTTCATGACTTTCAGAGCACAATGATAACCAGAAATAAGAAGATAACCAGCAAAATATATGCATGATTCCAGTATTAAACACAAGGAACCTTTATTTTCTAATAACATTTTACTAAAAGATACAATCTTTCCTACAGTCACCTGACAAAGTGGGCTTTCCTTGCACTGATTATAGTACATAAATTTGCTAATTACTGCATTTACTTACTTTTGCCGCACTCTTTATTCCGCACTCCAGTATTCCAACCAAACAACACAAAACAGCGCACTTTTATTGGGCACGTAATACGTGTACGCTTGAAAATAGGTTGGCAACACTTAAAGTTACCGCGTCTACGATCAGCTGGTGCAGAGTTTTCCATTTCGTTCGTAGGCTTGGATGTAACCTAACCTAAAAACGTGTTGTGTAGTGTTTGAAAAGACTAATTATTGTTTATATGCTATATAATTACTGTAGGAAAATATAATTTGTAAGGTGAATGCAAAGTGCCTTTGCTGCATTCGAGAGACTTTCCGCACTAGCCTGCGGCTGTGGCGTAATCATTTCTCTCGTGTGCAGCAAAGTGCCAATTCTAGAAGAGTGATAAATAACCTTAAGGGTGGTACGTTTATGGTAGAATATAATCAAATATATATTGTTTTCGAACAATATCCAATGTCACGAAGACTTGTCGCTATGTTTGCCAGTAGTCGAGTACACATGTTGTGTGCTATCAACATGGATCTATCACAAACTGACAAGTGGTAACATGGATCAACGTGTTATCCAGTTTTAACAAGCTTTACCAAACAAATGTCAAAGACGACATTTGTATTTTTAGTTCATGGGGGTTTAGTTTTCCTTAGTATTTTTTTTTTCTTGTTCTGATGAATAACAACTTGTGCCCTAGTCAAGCAATATTTAAAAAGGCGTTGTTAAACCACCATATTAAGTCATGGTTAAAGGTTACGTCGAATAGTAAATAGTAGGTTATACGCAATGTTAACATAATATCTCTGAGATTATTAATAATTATGAATTATCTGAACCGTCATCTTCAAAATATCGAAATGTAGCAGCAAACCCAAGTTTTCGGTAAACCTGAAGTTATTCAAATATTGAATATGTCTGACATTTTAAAGAAATATTCTAATGAAAAGTGTGCAAATGGGAACTCACAATCCTGCAGGTTTGCTGCACTGGGTGTATTTGGTAGTCCCTGTGGTAGGTGTAATGTGAGTACATAGATATATAAGCTGTTGAAATAATTTCAAAATATAACACAGTTTGTACGAGATTTTTTCATTGATTATTATCATACAGTAAAAAGCTAAATAGGGCTGTAAACTTTTATAAACTAATATCCTTGTCAAATTTAAAACAATGTTCAACTTCAACCCTTTAAGTATGTCTTATTTGCATGCATATTATGTAGTCGGCTTCAAACGCTTAGAAATCATCCACAGAGCCGAGTGAACGTGTGATATTACGTCGTACGCCTTACATATTCATCATATTGGTTCTGGGTCAAATATTGCGAGACACGAATCATGCTTGACAACGATCTAATAACACTTATCTGAAGGAAACACTCGAGTCTTGACATGAGTGTGAAATGAATGATGATCGATTTCTAAACAATGCAATTCGTATGTTATTCGATGAAAAGTAATTAAATTAGTTAATCAATTTTAGCGGCAATTTTAGATAAAGGTTATTAGTACAATGTAAAAAGCTCAGTTAAATAATTAAATAAATACTTTGTCCAGTTTGGGGATAAAATTATGAATTATGAGTTATGAATTATTATTGGGTATGGATTAAAAGCGAAGTATTTTTATTTCAATCAATCAATCAACTTCTTCAGTTCATAAAATGTACAGATTGGTACATGAAATTGTGTCAACCTAAGTTTTCTTATCTAGATTGCTCAAACTAGTGATTTTACAGTAGTCAAAACAGAATATATATATATACTAGCAACAGAGCCCGTTGTAGTTAAATACAACGGTCCCTAGAAAGTACAGTAGTACATAATATATGCCCTTGTAAGTACCTGAACATTTTTTAAAGAATGAAATTATTTAGAAAATAAACTTATTTTCTAAAAGAGTAAAATAATGAAAAACAATTAAAATTTTACAAAAATATTTTATTTACAGTATTTCTTTGTAAACAACATTCTTTGTAAAGACTTCATCTGATTGTTTTAATAATCTTCCTTGTTCTTTGCCAGGGATAATTTTAATTTTTATGTCTTCAAACCTTTTAACCCTTGATATTGCAACATACAATTGTCCATGGCTGAATACTGGTGCTGGAAGGTATATCCCAACTTTATCCAATGTCTGGCCTTGCGCTATGTTTATTGTAATAGCAAACGCTAATTTTAAAGGAAATTGCCGTCTTTTTAAAACAAATGGTAAATCTGTGTCCGTCTGTGCTAAGTCAATCCTTGGAATGAATACAATTTCACGTGCTGCTGATCCAGTTAAAACCTCTGCAATTATTAAATTGGGCTTCTATTAACTGTTAAAATTGGGAACTATTAAAAGTTCTTTAACAATTAATTGTGTGCCATTACATAACCCCCGATTTCTGGTAAGATTTCGTAGCAACATTATTACAGCTCCAATTTTTAAATTTAATTTGTGTATTGGCATTCCCAATACACAAATTAAGGAGGTTGAGGAAGTTGCATCATCTCTGAGTGAAGTGTTGGTCAGACTATCTTGTTCTGTTTCTTTTTCATTTTCTGGGTCTCCATCCTGATTGCTTGATAAACACTCTTTTACCCCTTGTAGTAAATCTTTATCTATACTATAATTTGGTTTCTTCAATTTATTTTTATGAGCTGTTGATTCACGTCTGCCAGAACATGTTTTACTTTTTCTATTTTTTGATGCACGGCCACGTTTTGATTTAGGTAAGATTATATCCTCTTGATTCTCAGGCATACTATTGTTCTATCAAAACATCGTAATGCCCAGCATCCACATTTCCTGAGAATCCTAGTTTATAGATCGTTGTGCCTTCACCAACCGTTACAAAATAATCCAATTTCTCAGCATATATTTTAAATTGGCAGTCAAAAACTCTTGCTGCAGCTTCGATTTTGACATTACCGGCGTATTCCCCATCTTTGGTCATCAAATTTCTGTATTCCGTCGCGTTTTTTACTTCTAGTCTATATGTCTTATCCCCTACGATCAAAGGACAATAGTAGTCCCAGTTATTGACGACTTCATCAACTACCGTGGATCGTATATCACTGTATCTGGATTGAGATTTATGGCATAAAAATGAGACACTTCTAAAGAAACAGTTTCCATCACCAACCATGTAGTGAAGAGTAAAGTTATTCATTTTTCAACTAATGTAAAATATTTAGTTTATAATTAACAGTTCAAAATAACGAATATTAAATACTATTTTAAACTGTGAATTATAAATTAAATTTGAATAATTTATAATTGACAGTTTAAAATTATTATTTTTGGTTATGAAATCCATACATCACTTAACTTACCAATACTTATTAATGGTACAGATTAAAAACATCACTTTAGAAACACACTTTACGGACCCCAACCACCAATTCAAATAGTAAACAACTAAATGTAAACAAAGAAAAATCAAGGAAATAACAATAAAACAATCAGCTGTTAAACTATAGGTTAATACATGTGTTCCATATGATCAGATGATGCATACTGGCTAACCCATTATTACTACCATAAAGATTTTTAGATTATTCATACCGACAAACGTATTACTACCATAAATAAATAAAACTCAAACTTTACTAATTATTTGGAAATCTACACAGATTTTATTGACCTATTAATTAATAAAATCGGTCCAGTAGAACTGTAGATTTAGTTGTAGAAAGTTAACAAAAATCTCTCCAATTCAATATTTTCTCACCACAATAAATTAGGAGGTTGCTAAGCTTTTTTGCAAATAACTCTTAAATGGTGAGGAAACCGACCAAAGTGGAAGGTGATATTCTGAAAGAGAATAAAATTTGCTACAAAGTACTCTTAGGCGTTTTTTGAAAATATTCAAAAAAGGCAACCTAAAGTTAACTATAAATTGAAATTTTAAAATATTAACTACAAAAAAAAACAGTTTTTAATGTATTTTTGCTTTTTATTCTTTATTCACTACAAATTTTTAATAAAATCTAACTTTCATAATTATTTGCAAATCTACACAAATTAGGCTTTCAAACAGTACATTAGTTAACAAAATCGGTCCAGTAGAAGTCTAGATTTAGTTGTACAAAGTTTAACAAAAATATCCCTAATTCAGTATTTTTAACAACTAAAAATTTGGAGGTCACTTATCTAATTTGACAATAACTTTTAAATGGTGAGTAAATCGTAGAAAATGCACGTGATATTCTGAAAGAAGATAAAATTTCCTACAAATACCTTCTGTGTATTTCTTGAAATTATTTAATAAAGGCAGCCAAAAGCTGGCTACAAAAATAAACTTGAAAATAAAAACCTGAAAAACAGTTTTTAATGTATTTTTGTTGTTTTTATTTTTCCACCACAAATATTAAATAAAATCAACTTTTCATAATTATTTGCAAATTTACATGAGTAAGGCTTTCCAATGACTCATTAATTAACAAAATCGGTCCGGTAGAAGTCTAGATTTAGTTGTACAAAGTTTAACAAAAATATCCCAAACTCAATATTTTCTCATTATTATAAATTCGGAGGTTGCTTAGCTTTTTTGCAAATAACTTTTAAATGGTGAGGAAATCGACCAAAGTGGAAGGTGATATTCTGAAAGAGAATAAAATTTCCTACAAATTGATACCGTACACTTCTTGGAAACACTAAAAAAGGCAGCTAAAAGTCGCACCCAAATAAAAAGTGTGAAAAACACCGTTTTCAATGTATTTCTTATGGAAAACATGTTTTTTTGAAAATTTTCACCATAGATCATAATAAAAACAAACTTTCATAATTATTTGCAAATCTACACGACCTAAGCTTTCCAACGACCCATTAATTAATAAAATCGGTCCAGTAGAACTCTAGATTTAGTTGTACAAAGATTTTTAAAACTGAATTATATATAGAATAGATAACAATTAATGACCCTCAAATTGGTTTTCCTTTTACTTTCTCCCCCTATACCATAGTATAAGGAGAAAGTATTGTTTTCGTCAAAATTTTCGAGTTTGAGTGGACATATTCGTTTTGGGTCCCCCTGGACCCAAAAAAGTGGTTTTCGAAGTGATGTCTGTGTGTGTGTCTCTCTCTGTCTGCGTGTGTGTGTGTGTGTGTGTGTGTGTGTGTGTGTGTGTGTGTCTGGATGTGTAAAGAGCTAGGGACTACACCTGTGGTCCGATTTCGATGAAATTTGGTATGTAGCCTCTAATCCATGGTATCTCCAGGCGTTTTTTTTATTTTCTTTGAAATTTTGAATTTTAATGGGGATATTCCCATAAAAACCTCATAAAACCCCCTTTGACACTGTAGACCACAGTACTCTCATAAATACACTAAGCTCTCTTGGAGTTAAAGGTACAGAATTGGCATGGTTTAAATCTTACATTTCAGATAGGAAACATTTTGTAAAAATAAGTCATTATTTTAATAATTCAAAACCTATATATAAGGAGACATATAGTTCGAGCTTGCTAAACATACAATATGGAGTCCCCCAGGGATCAATTCTAGGTCCTTGTTATTCCTCTGTTACCTGAAGGGTCTACCAGGGGTGATATGGGACAAGAACAATAAAGTTTGTCTCCATGCCGATGACACTAACGTGATTGTAACTGCCAATAGTAAATAAAACCTAGAAATTGCATCTCATATTAACTTATTAATGATTAAAGACTTTTTTGATAGTAAAAACCTTCTGCTGAATTCACAAAAATCTAATTTTGTAACATTTACAACCAAACAGACTGAGCAAAAATTAAATCCCACAATATTCATTGAAGAAAACCTAATAGATCAATTAGAGAAAACATCTTATTTGGGATTAGTTATTGATGAAAACCTAACGTGGAACGACCATGTAAATCTTGATGTTAAAAAAACAACAAGTGGTTTGTATGCTCTTCGGAAAATGGCAACCTCTTGCAATATTGAAACTTTAAAAACAATATATTTTGCCTTAATCCATTCACATGTGTCTTATGTTATCTGCATCTATGGGTCAACCTCTAAATTAAACATGGATAGAATATGACTCCTACAGAAAAGGGCATTAACGGTAATTTTGAATCTAAAAAAAAATCTGATGTAGTTAAAAATGATTTTTCCAAATTGAAAATATTTACAGTTTACAGCCTCTTTATTTTTGAAACAATAAAATGTTTAGTATCTAACCATAAACTAACATTTGGTAATACTGTCCATGGCTTTATATTATTTGTATTATTACAAGACCCCATCGATTGGTTGAACATCATAAATTAGAGCTTTTTTTAAAAAAAATCACCTATAAAGGAAACAAATATTTTGATCTTTTGCCACAAAATATCAAAAAAGAAAGAAATAATACAAACAGATTTTTTAATTTGGCAAAAGCATTTCTAATCCAATCAGCTTTCTTTTCTATCGGGGAGTTTTGTTCTTGACTCTTTTGATTTTGACTCTTTCTCTTAATAATTTAGAATATAATTTAACCTTATGTATTTTTTTAATAACCATCTCACTTAGTTTTAGTTCCCATGACTCTATTTCATGTAACTATATGTTTGCATATTATGAAATAAAGATATTTTGATTGATTGATTGATTGATACCTATTGCAATTTTATCATTCATCAAAACGAATTTTAGACTGTAGTATACTATGAATATTTTATGTATAGAAAAGACTTGCCTTACCGAGGCTGTTGATCTTAAATTTAACATTATCCTCAATGCCCTTTTTTGCTGGAGAAAAGCTCTGTCCATGTGTTTTTTTTTTTTGTTTTTTTTTTGTTTTTTTTTATAGATCCATACACAGACGTCATAGGCAATATGTGAATGAAAAAATGCATAGACTGCTTTTAAAGTTTCAATATTACAT